>NC_080571.1:114606025-114911570 GCF_030247185.1 Malaya genurostris | reverse complement strand
TTAACAGCACCTGTAGCGACAATGTTCATTGCTCCTTTATCAGCAGCCATAACCATACCGTTTGCCTTTCCGATTTCCGATTTGCCATAACCATACCGTTTGCCTTCCGGCCCCGGAATTAAAAATCCAGCTGTCGTCGGTTACACCAGCACTTGTAGCAAGTATAGTACGAAAAACCGATCCTTTCTTTGAGTAACAATCTCTGGCTATATGTCCGAACTTGTTACATTTCCTGCACTTCGGTCCCTTCGGCTGTTCAGCTGATTTGACTTCATTTACGGTTTTTCGCTGTCTTAGAGGGAATGATTTTTTACTGATGAACGCTGTTTTGTCATACGAAGCTTCAACTTCTTGAAGTAACTTTGCCTTAATGCTGTCTCCTGTGATAGCAAGACCAGAGTTCTCTAGTGCCATAATCATTGGTTTGTACTCCTCTGGGAGACCTGCAAGGAGCAGAGTACCAATCCACTCTTCGGAGATATCGAATCCAACCCCACGTAGCTGATGAGAGGTGGAAACGATTTGATTCACGTAACTGTCCACGTTTTGACATAATGCAAGGTTGGTCGTGATGAGCTTACGAAGTAGAGCGACCCGCCGAGTCAATCCTGTATCTTCAAACGCTGCCTCTAGCTTCTTCCACACGTCGCGAGCTGTTTTTGCATCCTTCACATGAACATAGTTTACTGGGTCCAATAGCAATATGATCTTTGCTCTTGCCTTACGACACTTTCGTTCATCTATTTCTGGTAAGGTGCCGTCATCGTTCAGCACTGGTTTTACCGCTTCCCACAAATCCTCCAACTCAAGGTAAGTCTCCATAGCAAACTTCCATGTAGACCAATTCTCTCGACCGATTAAACGTTCGAAAGATGGAAGACTATTAACGGTTTGGACTGTAGACTGTAAAACTTGCGGATTGGCTTGAGGATCACCAACATGATCTCTGATGGACATCCTGGGCCCATAACCTCTTGGAATGGCCGAAGATCAAACTACTTTGGTTGACGGTTGAAATGGAAGTGAAAATTTTATTAAGTTTGTTTTTACTATAGCCTACTAATTTTATATGCGTCGGATTGAACGCGTCGCTTCATATTATTCTAACAAATATTTTTTTTTATTGAGTAGGGAGCCAAAGGAAAGACCGTGTTAACTGGTGAACGGTTATATTAAGAATGAAAAAATCTTACATCACTATGATCAACTATGATAATGAATAATCAACTGCTCCTTCGATCTATATCTTCAACACCCCCTCTCAGTTGATATCTTCCAAACCAAGTTTTTTGCGAAATTCAATGAACTGAGGCGCAGGCAGTGACTTTGTTAGCATATCCGCTTCTTGCTGTTTAGTCGGTATGTATACCAATTCAATTTTACCTTCGGCTACGTTGTCACGAATAAAATGAAATTTGATGTCAACATGTTTAGCCCTTTTCGTTTCCTCTTTGTTTGCCATCGATATTGCACCTTGATTGTCCTCCAGAACTGGTATTGGAAAAACATTGTCAGTGTTAAGATCGAGCATCAATCCTCCAAGCCAGATTGCTTCACTTATACAGCAACTCATTGCAATGTATTCTGCTTCGGTTGATGACATTGCTACTACACCTTGCTTACGAGAAGACCAAGCAACTGTAGCATTAAATATCTTCAATATGAAACCTGATACACATTTCCTGTCTACTTCGTCATTTGCAAAGTCTGCATCCACAAAACCCATCACCGGAGCTGCATACAAGTCTCGTTTGTATACCAGCTTCACATTCGTTGTCCCTCTAATGTACCTTAAAACTCGCTTTGCATATTTCCAGTGTTCCGGTCCTGCCTTATCCTGGAATCTTGCTAAATAGGCAACAATGTAGCACAGGTCCGGTCTTGTTCCCAACATCAGATACATTAGGCTGCCAATTAGTTCTCTATACGGAAACTCACAAACATCCGTAAATGGTAGAAGCTGCAACTTCACTTCAGCTGGTGTTGAGCATGGGTTGCAACAACGCATATCAAAACGAGCCAGTATTTTTTCCAACAGACCGATTTGCGAAAGCTTCAGTGTTCCGCCCACTCGATCGCGTTCCACTTTTATTCCCAGAAAGTTGTGCAATTCACCCATGTCGGCCCATGGTACCCAGATCTTTGGTAACTATTAAAAGATCATCAACATAAACAACGATGTAAGCAATCTCATTCTTCTGCACTCTGATGTATAGACAGTAATCGTAACGGGATCTAATGAAACCGCAACTTTCCAGGAAAGAATTGAAACGAGTGTTCCAGCACCTTGGAGACTGTTTCAAACCGTACAGTGATCGCTTCAGGAGGCATACTTCATTTGGTTTAGCTCGAACGCCTTCGGGGACATCCATGTACACTTCTTCATTCAATACACCATTCAGAAAAGCTGTACATACGTCCATCTGATGAATCTCATAGTCCCTGACATTTGCCAAAGCCAGTATTGTCCGGATTGTCACCAACTTTGCCACAGGAGCAAAAGTTTCCTCGTAGTCGATGTGCTTCTTCTGCATGAAACCTTTCGCCACCAACCGAGCTTTGTATCGAATTGGATTTCCATCAGCGTTCATTTTTACCGTAAACACCCACTTGCAGGGAACGGTTGTCGCCGAGTCTGGCCGCTTCACAACAACCCAGGTGTGATTTTTCTCTAACGCCAGCAATTCCTTCTCAATAGCCTGCATCCAAAAACGTCTATTTCGATGCCCAGCGACTTCAGCGTAGCACGATGGAACCTGAGAATCGTCAACAGCAGAAATTGCTCCGTGTGAAGTAATAAAATCTTTGAACCAACCTGGTTTTCTGCACTCCCGACCACTGGGCCTCGGAGTAGTTTCTCCACGGGAATTGCTAGCTCCTGTATTTTGTGGTGGGAGTGCCAACGGTACTGCAACTATTTCGTCGTCTTCAGCTAGGGAAAATTCATCTTCCCCCTCTTGCTCCAGTACATCCTTGTCTGCTGCTTGAGTATCTGAGGTTCTGCTACCGACAGGAGCTGAAGATATCTCGTCTACCTCTGTCTGATCCGTTCCAGGAAGCACAATTGGAATGGTGACATGCGATGAACTCTGTTGATCTTTGTTTTTAAATGGAAAAACCAACTCGTTACATTTAACATCTCTAGCCACAATCAGTTTTCTTGTTTCAAGGCACCACAACCGGTAACCGCATGGAGCGTAACCCAACATCACGCATCGTTGACCCGTAGCATCCAACTTTCCACGCTTCTGTTTTGGAATCCACGAGTAGGCCAGGCTTCCAAATACCTTCAGTTTAGCTACATCCGGTTTCTTCTCATGCCATATTTCCGCTGGAGTCTTACCTTTAAGTTTCTCTGTAGGACTTCGGTTTGCTACATAAACTGCATTCAGTACAGCTTCTCCCCAGAAACGTTTCGGTGTTCCAGAACCGATCAGCATACACCTCATTTTCTCCGCAATCGTCCGATTCAGTCGTTCAGCCACTCCATTATGTTGTGGTGTGTAGCCGACAGTCGACTCAACTAGAATGCCTTGCTTCTGATAGTAGGATAGCTGGTCGCTACTAAAATACTCTCTCCCCATGTCGCACCGCAACGCTGCAATTTTTACTCCAAATTGCGCACATGCCATAGCTTCATATACCTTGAAGTATTGGAACACCTGGTCCTTGCTCTTCATCAGGTACACAACCGAAAAATGGGTGTAGTCGTCCACAAAAGAAACGAAATACTGAAACCCATCGTGAGTTGCCGGAGTAATCTTGCCGCAAACGTTTGTGTGTATTCGCTCCAGTGGTCTCGTAGTAGCGGGCCTGCTACCTTTAAATGGCATACGTACCATTTTACCCTCTGCACATACGTCACAGAAGCTTCCTTCACCATCAAGTTTATCCAAGCCTTCAACCATCCTCGAACTTTGCAACTGTTTCAAATTTCGGTAACATAAATGTCCGTAGCGTTGGTGCCACAATTCTAGGTTACTGTTTGGCTTTTCTACAGCTAGTGCTGTTCCAGTCGTAACGAACATTTTCAGATAGAATAAATTTTCCTTCATTTTAGCTTCACCGATCAGTTCATTATTCTTTTTCAGTACAGCACGGCCTGGCAAGAACTGAACATCAACTCCAACCTTCAATAAAGCAGCAACCGACAAAAGATTGAACTTTAATTTCGGAACGTAGAGTACATTTCTAACACTCCAGATGATTCCTCCTTCCTTCGTTTTAACTTTTCCTCTAACTGTTCCTTCCTTCACACCAGCCATGCTTTGTCGATCTTTAGCGCTTTCGATGACCACGGGAAAGCTCAGCAAGCTGACTTCTGAGAGGAGTTTTTCTTCACTCACCATATGCCGGCTGGCTCCGGAATCCAGTATCCATTCAACTGAATCACTGCTACTTGATGATCCGATCGGACTGACCAACGCCACCTGACGATCAACTGGAACTTCCGCTGCCTGTGCTCGAACATTTTTACGCTTTTCCTTCGGGCAAGACGATCGCTTGTGCCCAAATGATCCACAGCCATAGCATTTTCCGGAAAACTTTGCTGGTACTCCTGATTTTCGTCCTTGTTTCATAGCCAAAACCATGCTGTCGGATCCATTTGTTGCATTTTGACTACAATTTTCACGCCCATTCCTTTTCTGCACTTCTGCCAACAAACGAGCTTTGACGGTTGCCAAACGAAGCTCGTCGTCATGGAGGTTTTCCATGGCCGTTGTCACAACATCGTATGACGCAGATAGCGAGATGAAAAGTTGGCTCATCTGGTCGAGTTCCGTCAACACGGCACCTGCATCTTTAAGCTGCCGAACAAGTTCGTCGAATCGCCGGAAATGGTCTTTCAGTAGTGTTCCTTCCTCCATTTTCAGCAGGGCGAGGGATCGACGGATGTATGTTTGAGCCGCAAACCCCTTTTTCGCAAAAGTGTTGCCTAGAGACGTCCACATTTCCTTCGCCGTTGTCTTGTCCCGGACATACTCCAAATGACTATCCGCTATTAAAGCCACTAGGAGCGCTTTCACTTTTTCATCCATTTCTTTGAACGCCTTCTTCGTATCGGCAGATGCCGTTTCCGGCGGTGCATTTTCTTCCAAAACCTCCCGAACTCCGTGAGCCGAAAGCTATCAGTTCTGTAACAGATTTGAGTTGTAATTAAAAATCTTTGATATCATTTATTATTTGACATGTTTTTTCACTAATTTTGTATCATCATGCTTGCTTACGTCCGTATCGACCATACGACGAACACATGCTTTCGAACGAATGCGAACAAGCCATTCTTGTTTTCACTCGAACGTGTACGTACGCGACTCCTGTGCAAAAGAAGGATCGGCAGCGCAGGTAGTTTTTTTAGGAAGATTCCAAACATCAAGGAAGTGACGAACGCTACATAAGAAATAAATATCGTACTCAGGACCAATTTCATTCATGTCGGTAAATGAAATTTTCAAATTAAACTTCATGCAAAGTATAAAAAGTTTTTAAAATAGTAGTCCGATCAGTAGTATCGGTGAAAAATATGTTGCATTTTTCTTGCAATTTTGTCATGTTTTCGATAGTCTCCATATTTATTAGATTGGTAAAATCATGCATTTAATATAAAATAAAGCATGTTTACCCATGGCGTATTTTCCATAAAGTACCTAATAGATGTAAAATTTTATGCGTTAAAACTTGGAACCGAGCATATATTCGAAGGCTCGCCAGAGAAAAACAACATTTTACTATACTGCTATGCTTTCTAAAAGTTCTATGCAAAACACAAATTTATGATTTGATTACAAATCACCTTTAGATTCAATTTTTCAATGTGTTCGAACGGTTGATTCGCAACATTAAACTGACGAATCGAAACCACAGCATTTCGTCTATTCGTCCGTAAACGAGAATGGGACTTTTCGTTCGTACGAATGATGTTCGAATACACGTATCGTTTGAAGCTAAACTGGCATACATTCTAGTGTTTCGTATATGGTTAATCACAAGAATTGAACTGATTTCATCAAGGCTTAGCATTTATTTGATGAAGTTTACTGATATTTGAATATTCACCCTCATTCTTGTTTACGGCCGTATGCGATACGTTCGAAAGTAAAGCAAATTCGTATTCCCGTTTACGTTCGAATCAATCACACTTTTAAACATCGTACATGCATAAAAACAACGCCCATCCAACTTTAAACTATCAGTTCTGGTATAGATTTGAGTTGTAAATAAAAATCTTTGATATCATTTGTCATTTGACTTGTTTTTTTCACTGATTTTGTATCATCATGTTTGCTTACGTCCGTATCGACCATACGACGAACACATGCTTTCGAACGAATGCGAACAAGCCATTCTTGTTTTCACTCGAACGTGTACGTACGCGATTCCTGTGCAAAAGAAGGATCGGTAGCGCAGGTAGTTTTTAAAGGAAGCATTGCAAGCATCAAGGAAGTGACGAATGCTACATAATAAATAAATATCGTACTCAGGACCAATTTTATTCAAGTCGGTAAATGAAATTTAAAATTAAGCTTCGTGCAAAGTAAAAAAAGCATTTGAAATAGCAGTCCGATCAGTAGTATCTGCGTAAAATATGTTGCATTTTTCTTGCAATTTTGTCATGTTTTCGATAGCCTACATATTTATTTCATTGCTAAAATCAGGCATTTAATATAAAATAAAGCATGTTTACCTATGGCGTATTTTCCAAAAGGTACTTAATAGATGCAAAATTGATGCGTAAAAACTTTGAACCTCGCATATATTCAAAGGCTCCCCAGAAAAAACAGCATTTTACTATACTGCTATGCTTTCTAAATGATTTATGCAAAACACAAACTTATGATTTGATTACAAATCACCTTTAGATTCGAAAATAATTTTGTTAGAGATCGGTTAAACTTTTTTCAATGTGTTCGAACGGTTGATTCGCAACATTAAACTGACGAATCGAAACCACGGCATTTCGTCTATTCGTCCGTAAACGGGAATGGGACATTTCGTTCGTACGAATGATGTTCGAATACACGTTTCGTTTGAAACTAAAATGGCATACATTCTAGCGTTTCGCATATGGTTAATCACATGAATTGGACTGATTACATCAAGGCTTAGCATTTATTTTAAGAAGTTTACTGATATTTGAATATTTTGTGGCAAACGAGTCGCGTTCGAATTCATTCGAGTGAAAACTAGAATGGCTGATTCGTATTCGTTCGAAAGTACCCGTTCGTCGTATTGCGGATACGGACGTAAACAAGAATGAGGGTGATAGCCTTCTTCAAGTGTATGCGTAATAAACGTACGTCATTTAGAATACCGGGGAAAAAATTCTTCCACTTTTCTTTTTCGATAGAGAGAATCTCTCCGTATTGGGACACGGTTTTGCGAATATAAGAATCGGTGACGCTTGAGTGAAGATCATGCACACGCACTTCTATAGCACTATCATCCATATATACTGAAATGTTGTACTTAATGTTCTCGTGCTCCACATAGTGCACATTGCTATTGTCTTTTGCGAATTTAATTGCATCCAACTCTTTATAAAACTGAATGTAATCAACATTATTTGTCTTATTGCATTGAAGTAAATGCACACGTTCAATGTCAAGATGCATTTGATCCTTAAACAAACCTTAAAGTTCTCGTATCGAAGGTCGAATTTTGCACTGCCTGAAGTCAACAACAATCGTATTCTTTCGTGTCGGCGGTAGCTTTTGTTCGTTTGGTTCACTCATTTCGAGGTCGTTCTATTGTTCACAACACAATACTGTACTTGGTTTCTTCTGTCCCAAACGTAAGCGGTTTTGTTCTATCGACTGACTTGGATGAGACGTGAAAGCGAACTGAATGGTTGAGGTTCGCCATCCGCTCGACGAACAGTCAACAGTGCAGCACTGCATGCAGGTATGCCAAATATGTCAAGCATATGCTTGTTTGCTGCACACCATGTTTGTTTGTGTGGGTATTCACTGCATTGAAGTTTGCTATTAATTTTTGTTTCATGTTTTTGTTGAACGATGAAACCCTCAACGAGTGAACACGTTATATCATGTTAGTGCGGTAAAAATATAGTATTTCGCGAGGAGGAAAGGATTTTCATCCGTACTTTGACGACTCCACGTTTTCACATAGCGAGATTTTCACTTGTAGTCCTGTTAAAATATAGCCCATTGAACTATAAACGAAAATTTACGAAAGTCGCTGTGCCATCAATCGACAGCAGAAGTGAAGAAAATGATGAGATTGCAAACCATGATGTAGAAATTTACACTGGTGGCGAGATCAGACCCGTGTACAGGGGGGGTTTTGCCCCAAGACCTCCCCCCCATAGGGAAATTTTTCAACAGTAAGTACCATGAACAATAGATCACTTTTTTATATAAAAGTGCAAATAACTTGACTTTTCTTTCAAATATTTGCTCCTTCCCAACCTCTTGAAACACTCCCCCCCCCCTATGAACCTCCCCCCATCCTTTTGACCCCTCTTTCAAACTCTTCCTTGAACTACCCACCCCTTGAATGATTCCTGCGCACGGAACACTTCTCACGTGATTTCCCTTAGGTAGATGATAGCTTTATTTTCATGTCGTTCAAATCACATATCAATTCAATCGGAATAAAATATTTATAAATAGTATTTAAAACATCGTTCTTCCATTTGGCCCACTAGTCAAACCATATTTCTATAGGAAAAATGTTTTATTGATTAGAAAATATATAAGCTTAAGAAGCGAGAAAAATTTGTTTACGTAATTCGTATACACATAAACTACTACTCTACGTTTTTGGACGCATAACCCGAATGAGCGCACTCCAAGCTTCTTTACAGGTGGGATTCACGTGCACCGCTTTCTGCGCTAGGATTTTGCGACGATGTTCGTCTACCGGTCGAACCGCTTCACTAGCAACCGCCAACCATTTTGCAGCGTCCTCCGACTTCGTGTTACGCTGACTGTCGTGCAAGTCTAATATTAATGCACTTTCAGCAATGCAGCTTGCCAGTACCAGGTTCTTTTTCGGTGTTCGGTGGTTTTTCAATAACGATATAGCCAAAATCTGACGCAGCTTCGGACGGTCTGGAAATTTGTGTACTTGTGAAATCAAATATGCAAGTGATTCCGACTTTTGTTTCTGAAAAAAAAATCAATTTTATTCAACTGTTAGAAACGTTGTCTCATTATTTCTTGAACAAGTGATGACAAACGTAACCACCCGAAGAAAAATTATTACTCAAGACACCCATATATTATATTTATTAGTAAATAAAAGTAGAGTAAAGATCTGAATGAGTTCGCCACGATTTTATTTTTTTGTAACTTTATTTAGCTGTTTAACAATATAACTCTTTAAGCTCTACTAAACTGTTAAACGAGAATTAAATTATTACACTATAAAAATCTAACAATTTTTTTTTATTTTTTGTGTTTGATAAAAACGCATCGAACTTATGAGAACTCAACGAGTGAACACATTGCATCGTATTAGTGCGATAAAAATTTGAGTATTTCGCGAGAAAGAAAGGATTTTCATCCGTACTTTGACGACTCCACGTCGTCACGCTGCGAGGTTTTCTCTTGTTGTGAAAAGAAAGTCCATTGGACATAAACGAAAATCACTGACAATATAACCTAAGTTGCTGTGCCATCAATCGGTGTTATCTCAAGTGAGGTGACGCCACCCAGAAGTGAGGAAGAAGATAATCAATTCGTGTGTGCTATCATAAATTTATGCTGGAAGATGGAGTGATGAATCAAAGAAGCATTTGAATCAAATACAAAAATAATTTGTATTTAGTTGAATATTAGTTCTTAATTACCAAGTTTGTTTACCGTCAATAAATGACACACTGTTTGGCCACCAGAGATACGACGTATGGATCACGAAATGCAAAATATGATCACACAGGATGAACCCTCAGGTAGAGGCTTTACTCGTAAAAGACGAAAACGCGAATGCTCTTTTGGTGATACTTATTAGAGATCGGATTTCGGGCATTTGTATCCGAAACCCAAAGCGAAAAAATGTTAGACGGGTTCGAGTCGAATACTGGTGACGTTTTATTTTCATTTTTACGGGTATGGTTACGAGTATGGTTCGATTTCGCCCCGAATACCCGATTTTCTAGGGTACGGATGAAGCTTTTTATTTATTATCGGGTGCGGATCGTATTTGGAAGAAATATTATTCTCGAACTCGGATCGGGTACGGGTATTTTATTTTCGATGATCGGGTACGAGTCGGGTTCGAATTTAAAAAAAGCTAAAAAACGATAGAAATCGCAGAAAAAAGGGCAACCAAAATAAATTATAATCGAAATGAAAATAAATAAAAAAGTTTTTTTTCTCATATATTTTGTTCAGAAACAAATGCTTCCACTTTAAATGGCCCACACTGTATAAGTGGAGATAACGGGTACTTAATGTAAAGGGTAAAACCTGCGCAAACGGAAATGTGTAAGTTACAAACCACTCAAAGGAAACAAAACTTCTGCTGATGGTTGAAACAATGAGAAGCCGAATGTTGGAAAACTGGAAGTTTTTGAAAATTTGTGTGAATTCTGAAGCAGCCAAGGGGCAAGTTAGACGCAAACGTGCTTCTTGTCTTTTCGCCGTATGAATAGTGTTGTCTGTGAATTACCGACAAGAGAAAAATATTCGTAGCTAGAGATATAAAGTCAAACGAAGATATTGCGAAAGTAGTGGTTCCGGAGGTAATTCCTGTCATCAAGCCTATCAACAATGAAGTATTGCAAACAACCGAGTCTGAAGAAGAAAATGAAGGAGACGATAATGCAAAGTTAGCAAAAGATCATTATCTCGAGGAACAAAATGATGAAGATGATGAAGAATTCTATAACTTCAGGTTGATGTACCGATTTTTTTAACCCGTATAAAACACTCTGCTTTAAATGAACATTAACGGGTCCCTTGATATTACGCTGAGGTCGACGGACATTCGCAAAAGAAGGGATCTCACCTGGACGATGGTCCAAACAAACGGGTGTTCACTATGAAAACCGATACTGACGGAAATCATGTGCGTTACAAAACTCGATTGGTTGACAAAGGGAACAACCCACAGCGGAAGCATGTAAACTACGATGAAACTAACCAATGTTGCTCGAATATAAAAAAATGCAACGAACGCCAATGATCTTCGTTCGCTTCCCTTCGCCTTTGTTCGATAATCGCTTTCATATTCGGACTTGAACGAAGTCGACGCTGATTCGTTGCTCGCATGAAGATCTATTCCTTGCAGTTGTTATTCACATTGAACATACCCCCGAATAACTCAACGCGAATGTGGAACGAATATTCATGCAGCGATCATCGTCAAAACCTAATTCGCGATGATCGTTCGTGCTGGCTTTGAAACAAGCAAATTAAGGCGTTTTCCTTTGTATTAGTACCGTAGTCTTATGTGTGTGTGTGTGATGAACCATTTCCCAGCACTTCCCCATTGCTGCTACCTCACGAGATATGATAAATTTATTAGATGAAGAATGCTTCGCGACGCAGTGACGCTATTCGAACCAATCCGAAGAGCAAAGTAAATGAACGAATGTATAAAACGAACATGCACGATGTATACCAGCAGCGAAGAATTTATTAATAGATTCGTGCATTGCTTATTGATGTTCAACCTTTCCTCTCGTTGTTTGAGACGGGCGTAAGTAAGGAAGGATATTCGCGCCGAAGATGGATGAATGAATGAGTTATACGAACAATATGTGCAATATTAAAACTAATTACTACTATTAACTTCATTAGGAATTGATAAGTAAGAATTGAACTTTTTTGGAGAGAGCGACACGACTTGGAAAAAGATTATACTTACGTTTGTCCAATAGAATTGCGATACTAGATATACAACATGGTGACCATGTGTTCGGTCATTTTCAAACTTTCGCAGCTCTTTTATAACCAGCTCAGTGAGAACCGAGTCTTTATGTAGTAATCCGAGAGCGCATGCCGAAAACAGTGCTGAAACTGGCGGTTCGGGTAGTGTAATGCTGAAAATGAAAGTTTAATACGTTACTGTTATTCATACAAAATGAAATCTTCAACCCACCATTGAAATAAAATCGTTTTGGCATCCGCTTCACCTTGAAAGGCGTACACCATAGCAGACATTGCAATTAAAACGTTCGCCTTTTCTAAATCTGAAGTAGCTAACCAGTTCAATGCGCTTTCGTACTCAGCGTAAGACTCTTCGTACTGACCAGCTTTGAAATGAGCCAAAGCTTTCCCAACCGTAGCTTCATATGTCGCTTCTCCTACCTGCTGGTAACACTCCACGGCTTCAACGTATTTCTTTTGTTTCAACAGACAACATCCCAAATCACAGAGAACCTCATCTTTTTGAACGCCCGTTGTTTTGCACAACGCTTTCTTGAAAGCCTCTGATGCAGTTCTCCACAAGCCAAGCCGATTACTTATGTAGCCTAAAAATCGAAGTGCTTCTGCAGATGCAAGCTCGTTTTTATCAGTGCAATGCCAAGTGATGGAGTCGTGTGAAACCGGTAACGCGTACATATTTTCGATGGCAAATCGAAAACGTGCATTTTTTCGGTAATTGTTATCATTTAGTACATAGCAAACCCAGTGGGCATATCCCAAAGATGATTCTGGATGGTAGCCAAGTTGGGTGCAATGCCGGAATAAATCCATTGCCTCGTCGACCTGGCCCATTTGCTCCGCAATCATAGCCTGCCCGATCCATGCATTCATGTAAGTTGTATCCGTCTGCTGAGCTCTGCCAAAGGCTTTATTGGCTAAACTTGTTTCCCCTTGAAGCAAATACAAAACTCCAAGATTCGACCATCCTACCGAAGCTGTCTTTTTATCCACCGAAATTGCTTCAATAAAGCAATGCTGTGCTAAAGCTAAATTGTTAACCTGTTTAGAGGCACAAATTACACCTAAAAGATTCCAGTTCTGCCATCGACTTGGTTCTAACTTAATAGATTGTTTTGCGCATTCAACAGCTAAAGTGAACAAGTTCTGTCCATCTTCTGGATTTCCGCCATGACATTTTGCTCGTCGGTAGTGATTCGCTGCCAGTTCGTACCACAGCAAACTGTCTTCGGTTCTTAATTTGATTGCACGACTGTAACAACGGCCTGCTAATTGGAAAAGTTTTACGCCTTCAAGCATCACCTCACTACGATGGGAAACGCCTGCTAATGTTCCATCCAGCAAAAGTTGCGCCTTCGACTTGGGGAACTCTGCCACCGTATCCAGAATGTTACCCAACTGTTTCCACAGACATACGAAATTAGGTTTCATCTTTATGGCCCTAAAATAAAAACCATTTTGAAATAAAACTATACTTTGGAACTACGCATACTCAGAGTCGGACGAAACAATGAGTCATGAAAACGAGGTTTTGAAGAAACACCAACTGTTTTCGCCATCAAACTTCATTTGTGACAGGACTACGTCTTTCTGTGCAGTGCAGTGCAAATAAAGGGTTTTTATCTTTGGTTCAATATCGGAGAAAATTCGCATTTTCCAAGGACCAGAAATGAATGAATTGTATGTTATAGCTTGCACATGTTAACAGCAAGAGGATGTCGGAGCGTCTGTACTCCATGTTAGGAGCGGCTTCAAACAGCGTCTGTTCTGGTATCCAGCGGCTGAGTATGAAATGCTGCATCCCGTCTAGCTGAATCCAAGGTGGCACCCAACAAAGGGATTGGCCTAGTGCTAGTTGGGACGTTAAACAGAGCAAGCACGATGATCCTTCGGCGAGACAGGGTGTTGGCGTAGGCCTAATAAGCCGCCCGTAAAACATCTATTACGAATAATACAGGAGAGAATACGAACGGAACAATGGGCATAGACCCACGCGACGAAATAAGGACTACGATTGGAAACTTGGAACATGGAATTGCAAGTCGCTAGGTTTCGCAGGCTGCAACAGGATAATATACGACGAACTAAATCCTCGCAGCTTCGACGTCGTAGCGCTGCAGGAGCTTTGTTGGATGGGACAGAAGGTGTGGAAAAGCGGTCATCGAGCGGCTACCTTCTACCAAAGCTGTGGCACAACGAACGAGCTGTGAACTGGCTTTATAGTGCTGGGCAAGATGCGTCAGCGAGTGATTGGGTGGCAGCCGATCAATGCTAGGATGTGTAAGTTAAGAATTAAAGGCCGTTTTTTCAATTACAGCATCCTCAACGTGCACTGCCCACATGAAGGGAGACCCGATGACGAGAAAGAAGCGTTCTACGTGCAGCTGGAACAAGCCTATGACGGCTGCCCACGCAGACGTAAAAATTGTCATCGGTGACATGAATGCCCAGGTAGGAAGGGAGGCAATGTACCGACCGGTATTTGGGCCGAACAGTCTACATGCCGCATCGAATAACAACGGCCAACGGTGTGTCAACTTTGCGGCCTCCCGAGGAATAGTAGTCAGAAGCACCTTCTTTTCCCGCAAGGATATCCACAAAGCTACCTGGAGATCACCTGACCAACAGACCGAAAACCAAATCGACCACGTTTTGATCGACGGAAAATTTTTCTCGGACATCAACAATGTTCGCACCTACCGCAGTGCGAATATAGATTCGGACCACTACTTGGTTGCTGTATGCATGCGCTCAAAACTTTCGACGGTGGCTACCCAACGTCGAAACTGAACGTCGCAGTTCAACATCGCGCGGCTCCGGGATGCTGGATACGCCCAAGATTACGCGCAGATGTTGGCAGTGGCACTACCAACGGAAGAGCAGCTTGGTGCAGCTACTCTTGAAGATGGTTGGAGAGACATCCGTTCTGCCATAGGTAGCACTGCATCAGCAACGCTAGGTACGACGGCTCCGAACATAAGGAACGACTGGTTCGACAACGAATGTGAACAGTTAGTGGCCGAGAAGAATGCAGCTTGGGCGAGCAAGCTGCAACACCGGACGAGAGCAAACGAGGAGCGATACAGACAGGCGCGGAACAGACTAAACTCGGTATCCCGTAGAAAAAAGTGCCAACAGGAAGACCGAGATCGCGAAGCGATGGAACAGCTGTTCCGTGCTAATGACACAAGGAAGTTCTACGAGAAGGTGAACCGTTCGCGCAGAGGCCATATGCCACAGGCCGATATGTGCAAGGACACCAACGGGGACCTTCTCACGAACGACTGTGAGGTGATCGAGAGGTGGCGGCAGTATTTCGACGAGCACCTCAATGGCGATGTGGCAGAATACGAAAGTGGCGACGCGGTAACGAACTTGGAGGACGATAGACTGCCGGTCTCAGACCTCCAAGAAGTCGAGGAGGTGGTAAGTCGGTTGAAAAATAATAAGACCGCTGGCGTTGACCAACTACCAAGCGAGTTACTAAAACACGGTGGTAATGCACTAGTGAAAGCACTGCACTGGGTCGTTACCAAGATCTAGGAAGACGAGATTTTACCGGAGGAATGGATGGAAGGAATCGTGTGTACCATCTACAAAAAGGGCGATAAGCTGGATTGCTGCAATTACCGCGCGATAACTCTGCTGAACGCCGCCTACAAAGTACTCTCCCAAATCTTATGCCGTCGACTTTCACCGATTGCAAACGAATTCGTGGGACAATATCAGGCAGGATTTATGGGCAAACGCGCTACCACGGACCAATTTTTTTAGATCATGGCGGACTTTACTGCTAAAAATCTCTAATTTTTACCGATTATGTTTCTGTCAACAGAGAACGTTGTATGTCACTTTCCTCTTTTTTCATACTACTTCCAAACCTTATTAGGGTGATGTTATTCGAGCTTCACAAGAATCGATGTTATACCAGCAGGCGTCGCGGAAAAGAAGGAATATATATATTATGTGTTGGAATTCAAAGCCCGTCTAGCGATTTCTGGGGTTACAAAACATATAGCTTTGCCGAGTACTTTAAAACAGAATCTGCATAGACACAGTAGAAAACATAACTCACCTGGTAAAGTAATCAACTGCCAACTGTGCGTGATCGTGACTTCTTCCAATTAATCTTTGTCCGAAATAATGATAACAAAGACCTGCATGAGACTCAGCAACTCCTTTCACAGCCGGAAAATATTTATCGTTGTCTGCTAACAGTTCACCAAACAAGATGACAGCTTCTTTATGCTGTTTCAAAATCTGAAATAAAGGCTGACATGTGTATTCACAATAGCGTACTATCGTCATTTCAACCATACATTTTTAATATTAGCTAACTGTAGCTTTGGATAAGGATTATTCGGATTATTCTCAGCAATTTTTTCGAACACCTTCATTGCCGATGTGTAGGAACCACGACCCATATATGCATCAGCTAATCCTTCCCATCCGGTGGTATTATTCACGTCATAACGAATCACCGTACGAAAGGCGGCAATAGCTTCATCATATTTCTGCTGACCAAGGTGGTGTAAAGCAAGTAAAAGATATGCCCATGGCGATCCGGAGCCTTTGGAGATATGTACCGATTTTTCCAGTAACTGTGCGTTAGCATCCCATTCGCCTAAACTACGATACATGGAACTAAGTAAAATAATGGCCTGTTTATGCGATGGGTTAAGAAAAATGCATTTCTCTAAGCATTTGCGTGCCCTGATGTTATCTGCATTGTGGAGGTAGATCAACCCAAGAATATAAAAACATTTGGCGCTCATCGGTTCATGTTTAGTTGCTTGTAGTGCGCACAAGAAGCTTTTATCAATTTCTTTAGCTTTGTAATAGAGCATTGATAATTCCAAAAGGCATTCACAATTTTTATCATGCGGTATCAACAATTCTACTGCTTTTTCTGGGCATCCTTCGGCTTTATAACGCAACGCTGTCAAATAGTCATATTGAACAGAGGTTATATTCGATGCTTTTAGTTTGACGAACTGTTCATCTATTTTGTTCATGTCACCAAGGGCTAGTTGCAGCTTTATACTGTAAAACAATACTCTAGAATCATTACTTTTACTTAATAACTCTTCGCTATACGACGAAGCTTCGTGAAGTTTCTCAACACTACCATCTTCTATGAGAGCAATGTAAAAATTTGTATTGATAACCTTCAACTGTCTATAAATGTCTTCAACTAAACCATATGCTTTACGGAGGCTATATAATTCTCCTAATACTTTCAGACAAATACTCCAGTTAGGCTGGATGTTATCTGTTTCTTTAAGTATCTCTTCAGCTAATTGCATTTCTCCTCTTTCGTAGTGCAGTAAACCTTTAGAAACTAGAGCTAGGGCTGATTTTGGGTTTATGTTTATGGCTGCATCGAAGTATTTCTCCAGAGGGTTTGACAGTAGATTCGTCATTTGTTGCTCATTGAGAAGCTGCTCGGCATAAGCTTTGCAGATCCATTCTAAAGGATAGATATCGTTTTGGAATCGCTCGTGCATGAAAGATGCGTTCACTATAAGCTTTTCATACATTTTCAAACGATAGAGTAGTTTTAGATAGCGTTTGAAGTTTTCATGCAAAGATGGACCTTCAACGACTTTGGTCTCGTGTTCTAATACTCGTTCTAATAGAGATTCGTATTTACTTTCTAATGCTGGTTCTTTTAGAATTTTAAGCAGGCAGTTGTAAGCAGATGAAATACGATTTTCCAAGTCAGTATTAATTTTAGTTTCCTTATCAAAAACATTTATAATTTTATCTATTTCCACTTCATTTTTCGCCACTCTCAGTAACTTAATGTGTAGATCGGCGAATTTGTCACTAAAACGAAAAAAATGTCACTTTGTGTGAATTGAGTCATATCAGAATAATGTATTTACGGTGTTAGCTCAAGAAGTTGTTCACATACGTCTGGCAACTCTCTATCAGTGACACAATTTACTAATCCTTGAAGTGCTATTGTTGGGTCGCTACTAAGGGCTAGTGCTTGTCTCAAATAATCAGCAGCTTCCGTCTTGTTCGTGTCCTGATAACAAGCTCCCATCAGCAAAAGAGCCATGTAGTTTTGTTTATCCTCTTTCAATATTTTCTGGAAATACAAACTCGATAGAGGTATGTTTCTTTTTCTAAGTGATAGGCATTGAACAAGATCTGAAAGCTTTTCTCTTTGAAAATTTGGCATATTTGATTGGAAAATACTTCAATACTCACGTTACATAGTTTGATTGCTTCTGAAATCTTTTTACTTCTTACTGCTTCACGAGCTTCTTTTAACAACCCTTTTATTTCCTTGTTAGACATACTTAACTAAATAATGTTACTGTTATTATGATGTATAAAAATCAAAAATATAATGTCATCAAAACTCATATAAGTAAATTTTTGGAGCACAATAAAATACAACCACTGCAATCAACAGAACTGCCGGTGTACAGAAGAACGGTAACATAAATATTCAGGTATAGGCAACAATCAGCCGACACCAGAGTTGCCAGGCTTTTCCAAAAAATTGTATAGCACAGAAAATTTGTCTGTATCATGTTGGAATTTTCACTGGCGGTTAACAAAGATTGCGATGCGACAAGATAGCGCCAAAAATGTTGATTTATTCAGTGGATATAGAGGAAAAGTGGACAAAATAGGATACCTTGTATACGCAGAGAAATTGAGCATGTTTAAAATAACAAAACAGTAAGTAGATTTTCGAATTTGATTTCTGTTCATTTCAAGCTAGATCATGATTGTTACAAACCAATTTCTCCCTTCAACATCAACAATAATCTCTGTTTGATTTAAATCAAAGTTCTGGTATAACCAAACGAAAAATATATTTGTTCCGAGTGAGTTTATTGTTGAAATGAACTAACTATTAATTACATGTCAACCAAAGTTGAATTAATGTTATCAGCCATGTCCTTGTTGATTCAATCCAGCTATATCTTCAAATCAAGAAAAAATTGGTTTGATTTATCTAAGATCTTGTGCTAAGATACAACTAACTTTACCGTTTAAAAGAACTGTAATAGTTTTATTTCTTGTGAACCAGAGCATTTTTTTCCCACGCGAATAAATCAGGGCATTTTTTTCTTCAGCGGATAAAGTTTGTACACGTTTCATAAGTAAAATTTTATCTGCTTCTTCCATTTCATAGAGGGCTTTTAACAATTCAAGTGTATGTATTGATAATTACGAAGATTTTTGAAAATTTCTTAAAATTATATAACAAATTTTCTTCACAAAAAAAATTGATGCAGGATTTCTGTCTTGACTAGACTGATGGAGCACCCAACCGTTGGATGTTATAAAAATTTAAAATCCTTGATTATGGTATGTGAATAATTCGATCGTTCAGCGACAAAACTCCTAAATATCTTGAAAAATTCATAATTAAAAATAATTGTTTTTTTTCGGAAATTTTAAAACGAATAGAAATCAAAATAAAAGTAGTATCAAAAATTGTCTTGTAAATTAGTTTGAAAGAAATAATTTTATTCTTAAAAACGAACAAAAATGTAAGATTTCAACAAACAAATGCGTTTGTTGAAATAGCTAAATTTAAGGTAGTTTATTTTAACTAAAAAGTTTGTGAATTTTAAGCGCAACAATTTTAAACTTTATCTTAAGTTCGTTCATTGATAACAAATTTTTAAATTAAATTCATTGTGAAATTGGTTTGTCAAGAAATTGACAGGAACGCACAAGTGAAATATTTGTTGTTTTTATCAAAATGTCGCTTGTAACAAACTAACCCACTGAGTAAAATTGATTATAATATTTTGTAGTTTCAAACAGCAATGTTGTTTATATCAAACCAGATTTTCTTTTCACTTTTTTAACAAAACAAAATCGTTGAAAACAAACCCAAATTTGGTAGTATTTACAATTTTTTTCACTGCGTGTAGAGATAAATCAACAGTTCATCGAATATACGATAATTTCTAAATAGGAATTGAAACCAAAGTCGAAGCTTTCATCGATATTTTCTCCATTTGCTGTCAATGTTAGATTCGCCCTTCTTTGAAAAACAGCTAGTAAAACTATTTCGTTTTCGTTATTTTAGATGGTTTCCGAATAAGTGTGACAATACCCAAGTAGCATGTTCCCACATTATTGTAGAGATACTAGCAACACGGATTCTGGTTTTTACAGTAAATGTTTCATACTCGATGTAACAGTGTAATTTTTGTTTTGTCGTGAATACGACTTACTTTACTATGGGGCGCCTTTTCAAAATTAGCCATATGGAAGAATGGGCAGAACTTAATCGCGAATATCTCGACTTGTATTAATGGTAGCAACATAATTCTTTCACCATTTCATCAAAAATATGATCAGGAATTCAGGATAATATTTTGAACAGTGTGCGATAACCACAAACAACTCAAAAATTAAGTTTTCTTAAAATTTGAAAACAACGCGGAAAACTTTTTTCTTTCGCTTGGGTTTTTCGCGCAAGGACGACGATTTTGAGGTAGTCAGGCACATATCTTCAACTGAATGCGTATAAAAGGGTAACCGTGGTCGAAAATCGATCATTTCTTTTCGTGCGTTCGATGGAAGCAGACGTCGTGGGAGTGGAATCATCAACCAGCAGCGACAGAGAATGCACCTTCTGCGTGGTTAATAAAAACCTCAAACGCTCAGGTCGCATCTCTCATTCGCTTGCTGGCCATCGAGGCGAGAGGACCTTAACCAGCAGCAGCAGCGAGAGTTAACCAGCAGCGACGGAGAATGCACCTTCTGCGTGGTTAATAAAAACCTCAAACGCTCAGGTCGCATCTCTCATTCGCTTGCTGGCCATCGAGGCGAGAGGACCAGCCAGCAGCAGCAGCGGGAGTTAAACTTTCCACCAGCAGCGAGAGAGAATGCACCTTCTGCGTGGTTAATAAAAACCTCAAACGCTCAGGTCGCATCTCTCATTCGCTTGCTGGCCATCGAGGCGAGAGGACCAGCCAGCAGCAGCAGCGGGAGTTAAACTTTCCACCAGCAGCGAGAGAGAATGCACCTTCTGCGTGGTTAATAAAAACCTCAAACGCTCAGGTCGCATCTCTCATCCGCTTGCTGGCCATCGAGGCGAGAGGACCTTAACCAGCAGCAGCAGCGAGAGTTAACCAGCAGCGACGGAGAATGCACCTTCTGCGTGGTTAATAAAAACCTCAAACGCTCAGGTCGCATCTCTCATTCGCTTGCTGGCCATCGAGGCGAGAGGACCAGCCAGCAGCAGCAGCGGGAGTTAAACTTTCCACCAGCAGCGAGAGAGAATGCACCTTCTGCGTGGTTAATAAAAACCTCAAACGCTCAGGTCGCATCTCTCATTCGCTTGCTGGCCATCGAGGCGAGAGGACCAGCCAGCAGCAGCAGCGGGAGTTAAACTTTCCACCAGCAGCGAGAGAGAATGCACCTTCTGCGTGGTTAATAAAAACCTCAAACGCTCAGGTCGCATCTCTCATTCGCTTGCTGGCCATCGAGGCGAGAGGACCAGCCAGCAGCAGCAGCGGGAGTTAAACTTTCCACCAGCAGCGAGAGAGAATGCACCTTCTGCGCAGGGTTGCCACATTTAAATCTGCATTATTCAGAAGAAAAATCTGTAAATCTGTATCGGGAGCTCAAAAACCTGTATTGAAAATCTGTATATAGAAGTGATAAGAAATTGAAGCACAACGGAATGAAAAAGTCTTTAGAACCCAAATTTAAAGAAACCAAAACTTTTGTTAGTCTGAGTTTTATGATTTTGTAGTTGAAAAAACGCTGGAAGTTGTTTTTGCGTTGAAGCCTCTTGAAATAATGATTTGACGAAAAACTTTCAAAATCCAATCCGAAAGTGAAACTTAATCTGATTGATCAATTGGCAATCGTTCTTCTTTACTACCTTAAGTTATGGCCTAGGCCATCATCTTTTCATCTTATCAGAAGGAATTTTTGAAAGCATAAACAATTACGCTACACTAGTTGTAAAAAAGTAAGCTTGAACAAATCTTTATTAGCAGATAGAATATCTGTGTTTACTGTCCTTAACATACTATATTTAGTTACATCCTCTTTTTAGAAATAACACACAATCAGGATAATGTTTTCACTTTGAAAAAATGATCAATATCATTATTTAATATATCTTAACTTGATCTTTATTCAATTTTTAATCCACGCTATCAAAAATCTGTACAAATCTGTATTTTTTGCCAAAAATCTGTAATCTGCATATACAGAATCTTGGTCACAAATTTATCTGAAAAATCTGTAAAATGCAGATTAATCTGTATATGTGGCAACCCTGCTTCTGCGTGGTTAATAAAAACCTCAAACGCTCAGGTCGCATCTCTCATTCGCTTGCTGGCCATCGAAACGAGAGGACCTTAACCAGCAGCAGCAGCGAGAGTTAACCAGCAGCGACGGAGAATGCACCTTCTGCGTGGTTAGTAAAAACCTCAAACGCTCAGGTCGCATCTCTTATTCGCTTGCTGGCCACCAAGGCGAGAACCAGCAGCGACTGAAACTGGATTCTAAGTCTGTTATTGGATCTAAATTTAGGTCTTGAACTCAGGGTCCAGTTCTCTATTCCAGACTTCTATTCGGTTCTTCTTAAAACCATAATAATACTCCTAAAGGATTATGCGGAATTTACTTTACTGTACCTCTATACAACCCATTTTTTATTCATGGCGAAAAATCGTCTTCAAATTTCAGAGCTTAGTTCCGGAATATGAGTTTAGAATTCAGAGTCTGCGTGCTGAATTTGATTCTGGAAAATGATTGTAGTTCTAGAACTAAAATCCAATTGAGTTCTGAGTCTGTTCTATGTTCTAAATTTAATTCTTGAACTCAGTTCCAGTTATTAATTTCAGAATTCTTCAAATCGGTTCTTTTTAGAACCATAATAATACTCCCAAAGAATTAAGCGAAATTTTACTTTTCTGTACTCTATACAGTCCATTTTAAAATTAGTTGCAGTTTGTAGAACTTCCTTTTGATTTGCTATATAAAATGCATAGCACCGACTCGGAAGCCATTCATTTCGAATTTGGCTGTCGTTGTCAACGTATCGATTATTTTATTATAAAGAACTATACTGCTTATTTCATAATATTTAATTGCGTTTCAGAATGATTAATGTAACTAATCTGTAATCTAGTCTAGGCGCATCGTTTAAAATTCTAGTAATGAAAGAGGGGGAAGTTGCACAATTCAAACAATCGATCAACTACCAATTCGAATTCGGAAGTATAAATAAAGCGTGTCATATTCGTATTCACGACATCCAGTTATGTCTCTGACATTACACACCCGTACTTTTTTGGCATATGCATGCCCCTCACTTAACTTCCGTTGTCAAAACATTACTAAACTTGCTATGAATAAAACTACTTCTAAATCTAACGCGTGTTTTCTGATTGTCGAATAATACGTCTGATTCCGTAAGTTCGTGCGTGGCTGCTTGGTAAATTCCCACAGGTTATGGGCCCAGAGCACAGGAGTCGCGAGTGTTTGTTCGAAAATCAATTTTTTATTGTTGGATTAGTGAAACCGATTTTTTTTTCATCGCCATACAATGAGTGAAAAACTGGTATCGTTCACGAAGTTAAATGCTTCTAACTACGAAAACTGGAGTTTTAAAATGAAGTTGCTTATGATAAAAGACGGATGCTGGGAGGCAATTGACAGTGTGAAACCAGAGCCTGTTACTCCAGAGTGGGAGGTAAAAAATCAACAAGCTATGGCATCTGTTGGATTGTCGGTTGAGGACAGCCAGTTGATTCATGTGAGAAAAGCTAAAAGCGCTAAGGAAGCGTGGGAAAATCTTGAAAAGGTTCATGTTAAAAGGACTCTAAGCACGAAAGTATCCCTTATGCGAAAGATTTGCCGACTCCGAATGGAGCACAACGGTGACATGGAGGCGCATATTACTATGCTGACGGATTTGGTGGAAAAATTAAACGGATTGCAAAACAACGCTGTTTTGGATGATCAGTGGGTGGTGGCAATATTATTCAGTAGCTTACCAGAAGAATACGAAACGCTAATTACTGCTCTAGAAGCAAGGCCGGATGCTGATTTGACCTTGGATCTTGTGAAAGGTAAATTAATAGACGAATGGTTGAAGAAGGCAAATCGTACAGAAGGTGATATTTGCGTGGAGTCAGCCTTGCATGCTGCGGTCAGTGAAAAAGATGTTATATGCTATTTCTGTAAAAAGATAGGTCATAAGAAAGCAAACTGTAATAAGTGGAAAAAGTGGAAAGAAGAAAAATCTGGAAATAAAGCTAACAGTGTAGTACAGGTTAACGTTGAATCGGCTGAATGGGCATTCACCGCTGGTGCCCTTTGTACGGGAGTCTGGATTTTAGATTCCGGTACGACTTGCCATATTGCGAACAACCGTGAATTTTTCGGAACGTTTGACAGTAGTGCAAAAGAAGAGATTAGTGTCGCGAATGGAGAAAAATTATTATCCGCGGGGAAAGGATCCGGTAAATTAATTGTCACTGATAATGCGAATCGGAATCATGTGATCACAATGGATGGTGTGATATTAGTTCCTGAAATGAAAGCGAATTTACTGTCAGTAAAGCGATTAGTGAGTAAAGGCTATGAAGTAAATTTTGATGGTAATGGTGCAACTATTACTAGAAACGGATATGTTGGTGCCGTGGCTGAACTTTCAAATAATTTGTTTATATTAAAAATGGCAAACGAAAGTGCATCGTTTGTGACACAGAGTTTCGAGTGCATCCATGATTGGCATCGAAAATTGGGGCACAGAGACAGTGAAACTGTGAAGAAGCTCCCGTTTATGGTATCAGGAATGAAGATTAAAAATTGTAACTGTCGCGAAGAATGTGAAGTGTGTATTCGCGGGAAGATGAATCGTAAGCCATTCCCGAAGGAATCTTACAGCAAGTCGTCAGGCGTTTTGGACTTGATCCACACAGATATTTGTGGTCCTATGCGAACAGCAACGTTAAGCGGAAGACGTTATTTTTTGACGTTCATAGATGATTTCAGTAAGTACACATTTGTGTACATTCTTGAACGGAAGTCAGAGGTAATTGATAAGCTGCGCGAGTACGTGGAAATGGTTTCAACTCAATTCGGTAAGCGACCGAAAACACTCCGTTCGGACAATGGTGGTGAGTACACTGGGAAGGAGGTCAGACGATTTTTGAAGCAGAATGGCATTATCGGTCAATTCACTGCACCATATTCGCCACAACAAAATGGAACTGCGGAGCGTAAAAACAGGTATCTAGTGGAAATGGCTCGATGTATGTTAATTCAAGCAGGACTAGATGACCGCTATTGGGGCGAAGCCGTTGTATCTGCCAACTACCTACAGAATCGCCTTCCTTCTCGCACTATTCCTGCTACACCGTATAAACGTTGGCATGGAATGAAGCCAAATCTGAGCCATGTTCGCACTTTCGGTATTGATGTTTACTGCTACATTGCGGGTGAGAAGCGAAGTAAGCTTAACGAAAAAGCAAGAAAACTGAAACTAATGGGCTATAGTGATGTATCCAAAGCGTACCGTTTAATCGATGTCTCATCTGGCAAGATTACGATAAGTCGAGATGATAAGTTCTTGGACAATTTCGATCATGTGCCTAATAAAGACGATCGTTCTCCTAGTACTGAAGCATTGATACCATTAATCGGAAATGGCGCAATCAGAGTTCCGGACGCGGTTGAGTGTTGCGATCCCACAGCGGAAAATTCAGATGAAGAAGACGTCTGGGAGGATGCAATAACGGCTAATGACGATGATGTTTTGAGGAGATCAACTAGAACAACGAAAGGTAAATTACCACATCGTTATGCCTGTTCAGTGGAAGCCGTAGGTATAGATGAACCCAGAACATTAAAAGAGGCGTTGTCTGGTGTAAATAGCGACAACTGGAAAAAAGCAATGTTAGATGAACTCGAGTCTATAAAAAACAACGGTACCTGGGAACTGGTCGATGCTCCAGAAGGCAAACGTGTATTGGGATGCAAGTGGATTTTTAAAATTAAACGCACCAGTGATGAAAGTATAACCCGATTTAAAGCCAGACTTGTAGCTCAAGGCTACAATCAACAATATGGCAGTGAATATGATGAAGTATTCGCACCTGTTGTTCGTCAGACTACTTTCCGAGCCCTTCTGTCTTGCGGCGAAACGAGGAATGTGTGTAAAGCAATACGATATCAAAACCGCGTTTCTAAACGGAGACCTTGAGGAGGAGTTGTTTATGCGTCAACCTCCCGGTTTTGTAGTTCAAGGTAATGAAAGCAAGGTCTGCCGACTGAAACGAAGTTTATATGGGTTGAAACAGAGCGCTCGTTTGTGGAACATCAAACTTGATGGTGTACTGGAAGGTGAGGGTTTCAAGAAAAGCGACGTGGACCCATGTTTGTACAGCAATGTGGTAAACAAAAAATGGTGTTATATTTTGGTTTACGTCGATGACCTGCTTATCGCCAGTGAGGATGAAGGAATTATCGTGTCGATCAGCCAGGCACTTGCCCGTAGCTTTGATATTATCAGTTTAGGAGACGTTTGTAATTATGTCGGTATCGAAGTAGACCGTGATAGTGCTGGTGATTTTCGCATCTCACAGAGAAAGTACATTTCGGAAATCGTGAAATCCGTCGGTTTACAGGGTGCAAAATCGTCTTCAATACCCATTGATGTTGGATATTTTAAACCAAACGCTGAAGATAAACCTCTTGAAAATAACTCTGAATATCAAAAGCTAGTAGGAAAGCTATTGTTCGTTGCTGTTAATAGTCGGCCAGACATTGCAGCATCCGTTTCAATCCTTAGTCGGAAGCTTTCGAATCCTACGCAACGAGATTGGAATGAATTAAAAAGAATCGTACGCTACTTGAAGGGCACAGTAAATCGCACACTTCAGGTCAGCAGTCGTGAAGATAACTCTGGATTGGTGGGTTATGCTGATGCCGATTGGGCAGAATGCCGACTGGATCGTAAATCTAACAGTGGTTTTTTGTTTAAATTCTGTGGTGGTACTATATCATGGTCATGTCGTAAACAGACATGTGTTTCATTGTCAACTGCGGAGGCCGAATTTGTCGCTTTGTCCGAGGCATCTCAAGAAGCGATTTGGATTCAGCGTCTACTAGTCGATTTGGGTGAGAGCGTTAAAACTGTACAGCTGAATGAGGACAACCAGTCTTGTTTGAAAATGCTCAGCTCGGATAAGTTTAGCAACAGGACAAAACATATTGACACTAAATATAATTTTGTTAAAAATTTGCATCAAACAGGAAAAATTCAATATGTGTACTGCCCATCAGAAGTGATGATAGCTGATCTACTAACTAAACCATTGGGTCGAATTCGCATAGAACAACTTCGGCAATTGAGTGGTCTGGTCATCTGAAGCCGATGTTGTGGAGGAGTGTAGAGATACTAGCAACACGGATTCTGGTTTTTACAGTAAATGTTTCATACTCGATGTAACTGAGTAATTTTTGTTTTTTGGCATATGCATGCCCCTCACTTAACTTCCGTTGTCAAAACATTACTAAACTTGCTATGAATAAAACTACTTCTAAATCTAACGCGTGTTTTCTGATTGTCGAATAATACGTCTGATTCCGTAAGTTCGTGCGTGGCTGCTTGGTAAATTCCCACAATTATCAGATCCGAATGAATTCCGAATGGATTCCGAATGGATTCCGAATCAATTCCGAATCGGCGAGAAATTTTCATTCGGAATTTCATGTGGAAATCATAATGAATTCCGAATCAATTCCAATTCCAGTGCAACAACCGATTCCGAATGAATTTCGCCTACAACCGGTTGATTCGGAAATCAGTCGGAATTGAGTGAGAAGATGCGGACTGAATTGTCAATTTGTCTTCTTCTTCTTCTTCTTTCCCGATTTTGCACTATTTCGTGCAGACTTTCAGTTTAGTTTTAAATGAAAACATTACATAACTGATTACACACATTGAAATCTTCATGTTTTTCGGATATACAGAACTAGTAAATAACCAGTTCTTCTTAGAATTCCAACATAAACTGTTGAAATTCGCTGGAAATTAACAAAACGGCCTACCTTAGTCAGCATCATCCATTCCTCTAGCTGGAGTGTAATGAAATGGCTTAGGTCGCTTAAATTTTACACTAACACATTCATAAAATGAGCGAATATTCAATGACATTTATAATGTCACTGTCAATCTGGTTGATCGAGCAGCCAACTCAGGCGAAAATTCTAGCACTGAACCGATCGAGCACTGAAAAATCATGCAGTCGAGTAAGAATTCATTACGCATTCCGTCATTTCGATAATGTGGGTTAAGTTGCTGTCCTGTATATTTCTACTGACTGTGCAATTTATCAAGTTAGTTTATATCACTATTCTAGTAACTGTTGTGTTATAGAAAAAGCGCAATTTTTCTGTGTTGTGTAACATACTTTCATTTTCATCTGTTATTACGAACATTTATTCACAACGATTGTGCAACTGATACAAAAACTCATACGTCGATCTAATCGAAAAGGTATAGTAATAAAATCAGCGGAGAAACAATTGTGAAACTCGTGCAATCTACTACGTAATGTAAACAAGAAATGGAATGATGTTTACAAAAACATAACAAACATAATTTCTTATAAATAAGTTTCACATTTGATTTTCAATACAACTGCTCTGAACAACAATCATGGATCTTGTAAAATAATCTGCACATGAAAAATTGTAGAATTAATCTTTTGTGTTTTTGTAAATGAAAAATCGACAACGAAATGCATTTTTGTGGTGAAACATGTATTTGTTCGCCCGAAATTTTCAAGCGCCTTTAAATTAACGTGTTTTGGTGATTGTACACAAATTTCTGTGAAAATAACAGTCTATTATTTTTAATGAAAATCATCGGAATGGTGTTTAAAATATTTGTATTCAAACATTCTTTAAAATTCTCAGACGATTTTGATCAAACTAATCTGCTATTAAGCCTGAAAAATCTCGAAATGATTTTTTCTTCAATATTTTCCAATATGGACTCGATTGTAACAGTGAGTTGAATAGAAAATGGTTCACCCAACGTAATGACATATATTATTTAAATAACAGGAAACATTAACATGTTAATATTTCGGAAAGAAATTCTATACGTTTTGTTTTTTATCAGTTTTATTCTTCTAGTTGAATTAAACAACAATACAGTGTAGTCATTTATCTCAGAGGGCCCAACTTTTTTGATACGCACTGTAGGTATTATTTTGGCAAGTCCGTGTGCTGGAGTTGAAAAAAGTACGGGTGTGTAATGTCAGAGACATAACTGGATGTCGTGAATACGAATATGACAACGCTTTATTTATGCTTCCGAATTCGAATTGGTAGTTCATCGATTGTTTGAATTGTGCAACTTTCCCCTCTTTCATTACTAGAAATTTAAACGATGCGGCTAGACTAAATTACAGATTAGTTACATTCAACATTCTGAAACGCAATTAAATATTATGAAATAAGTAGTATAGTTCTTTATAATAAAAAAATGGTGACGATTTGAGTTAGTTCAGCACGCAGACTAAATTCTAAACCCATATTCCAGAACTAAGCTCTAAAACATGAAGACGATTTTTCGCCATGACTACCAGAATGGGTTTTATAGAGTACAGTAAAGTAAATTTCCGCATAATTCTTTAGGAGTATTATTATGGTTCTAAAAAGAACCGAATAGAAGAAGTCTGGAATAAAGAACTGGATCCTGAGTTCAAGAACTAAATTTAGAACCAATAACAGACTCAGAATCCAGTTTCAATTCTAGAATTGCAATTTCGAAACGCAAATTAGTTCCGGAATACAGTTCCAGAATCCAGTTTCAGCACGCAGGCTCTGAATTCTAAACCTATATTGCGGAACTAAAATCTGAAAATTGAACTTCTCGTTACGACTACCGAAAACCAAATGATGGCAGGTGCTCTCTCCGTCGCTGCTGGTTTGACTCCCGCGATAGCAGTCTTCTCGCCTTGATGGCCAGCAAGCGAATGAAAGTTGCTACCTGAGCGTTTGAGGTTTCAACCACGCAGAAGGCGCTCTCTCCGTCGCTGCTGGTTGAAGGTTTAACTCCCACGACGTCTACTTCCATCGAACGCACGAAAAGAAATGATCGATTTTCATTTTTTTTTTTTTTTTTTTTGCATAAATATCTGTTTATTAATCTTATTTTTGTGTATTACATCAACATTTTACAGTACAAGTGTTTTGACCCTTTGGCCTTTCATCTTTGTTGTTCATACGATTCGTTATTAATATTAGGTGTTTTAGTTACTCTTGTTTTACATACTAATGTTTAATCATAATATTTATTTGAATTATTTATAAAATGTCTACCTACTTCTAACTATCCTTAACCTAATACGTACATATTTTGAATTATTTGTATTTCAGAGATTGAGCACCTCTCTGCAAATTTCGTGCAGTATTGTTCGAATTTTTGTTCTAGTATATCCAGGGAAGCCATCTCATGTACTTCACTAGTCCTTGTCCAAGGGGGTAGATTTAGAATCATCTTTAAGATCTTACTTTGAATGCGCTGAAGCCTAAGTTTGTGTGTTCGTGCACAGCCCCGCCAAACAGGGACTGCGTATTCAATTGCGGGGTAGATGATTTGTTTATAGACAGCCATCTGATTCTTCAGGCATAGTTTAGATGTTCTACAAATCAGCGGATACAGAGACCTAATGAGTATGCTGCATTTTTGAACGATTTTGTCAACATGTGACCTGAATATCAGATGTCTGTCAAAGGTGAGTCCTAGATAGATAACTTCATCTGACCATTGAATGACCTCATCACCGAATCGTATTCTGCATTCGTCTGATGGAACAAGTTTTGGAGATCTTGAATGTGGAAACAAGATGACCTGAGTTTTTGCTGCATTGATCACAATTTTCCAGCTTGTAAAATATTCCGTTAAAGCGTCCAGACCTGTCTGTAGTTTATTCTTCAGAGCAATAATGACACGACCTTTGTAAAGAATGGCAGTATCATCAGCAAATTGTGACAGAACACCACCACCTGGAAGAGGTGGGATGTCTGATGTGAAAATGTTGTATAGAATGGGACCTAGGATACTTCCCTGGGGTACACCAGCAGGAATAGTAAATCTTTCTGAAAGTGCATTATTCAGAGAAACCTGGAATGCTCTATCTGCAAGATAATTTTTGATAATTTTAATAAAATACATGGGAAAATTATACCGATGCAGTTTGAACACCAGTCCATCGTGCCACACATTATCGAATGCCTTTTCAATATCCAATATTGCCATGGCAGTCGTTTTGGACACTGATTTGTTTTGCTGGATGACGTTGTTAACCCTTGTGAGTTGGTGGATGGTGGATCTTCCTTTCCGGAACCCAAACTGTTCTTCCAGAAATATATCCTGTTCATCTGCGAAAGCAAGAATTCGCCTTTGTATTGACTTTTCAAACAGCTTGGATAGGGCAGAGAGTAAGCTGATGGGCCGATAGCTCTTGGAAAAGGAAGGATCTTTCCCCGGTTTCAAAACTGGGATAACTTTAGCTAACTTCCACCTTGAAGGGAAGTAACCAAGCTCCCAGCACCTGTTAAAAATTTTAGCTAAGAAGACAAATGAGCGAATACTCAAATGTTTCAGCTCAATGTTGAATGTGTTGTCGAAACCGGAGGCCTTCATATTTTTGGATTTTTTCACAAAAGCCATCAGCTCATTCGCAGTGACTCTACTTTCCTCAGGAACCAAGCTGTCTGATTGGTCAACCTCAGCTACGCTATCAGCAACGGCTCTTTCATATGGACTAACAATGTTAAGTCCTAAATTGTGAGAACACACAAACTGCTGGCCTAGCGCATTTGCCTTCTCTACTGGTGTGATTAAAGGTATTCCTTCAGCTGCGTCCTGGGGTGACATCAGAGGAGGAATAGGCTTCGGTTTTTTCTTAAGCACCTTCGTTAAGGACCAGAAGGGCTTTGAATGTGGGAGAATTTGTCGAAGCTTTTGCTGGAAGTTCCTGTTGCGAAGCTCAGATATCCTTTCCTGGATTATCCTAGTTAAGTTGTTATAAGTAGTCTTCCTATCTAGAATGCCAGTTCGTTGATACTGCCTCCGGTAGATATTCCGAAGTCGGATGAGTTTCTTGGTGACACTGTCGATTTGAAGAGAGGAACTCGGCATATGTTGTACTGGAACCGTCCTATCACGAGCGACTGTGATTGAATGCTGGAAGGAAGATAGGGCTGCATCGATTTCCATCGGGGAATCAAGTGGCAGATCGATATTAATAAGTTGGTCGGCGATTTGTTGAAATTGGACCCAATCGGTGCGATAATAGTTCCTCCGAGGTTGAATAGGCACTGTTTCTGGTGAAGATCCCAACGTCAATATTACTGGAAAGTGATCAGAAGAGAGCTCGTTGAAGACAACCGGAGAGCTGTCTATGGCGATGTTGCTGATGAATATATCCAAAATGGAATGAACTCCCGATCTGGAAAGTCGCGTTGGTTGATCCGGAGCGAAGATGTTGTATTGTCCAGCTTCGTAATCTTCGGCAAGTACGAATCCGTTTCGATTCTGTCTTCTGTTTCCCCACAGCTCATGCCGTGCGTTCAGGTCCCCAGCAATGATGAATTTGTTCTGTCGTCGAGTGAGCATAGCCAGATCTCGCTTCAATGATGCACACGTACCATCTCGAAGATTGGTTTGTTTGGGGCAGTACGCTGCAATGATGATGATGGGTCCCATCGTCGTTGTAATCTCAATTCCGATGGCTTCTATGAGTTGCAATTTAAAGGCTGACAGAAGCCTGTGCTGAATGGATCGTTTAATGGCAATGGCAACTCCCCCTCCTCTGGTAGTTGTCCTGTCGAGCCTGTGAATCCTGTAATTGGAAATAAAAATAGAAATTTCAGGTTTAAGATGAGTTTCAGTTAAAATAGCAATATCGGCATTCTTCTCTTGAAGAAAGTCGGACAATTCAGCAGTTTTGCTCCTGAGTGAGCAAGCATTCCAATTTACTATAACGAACTCATTATATTGCATATTCGATGATGAATTTGCCTAAGGCGTTGATTTGATCTAACCGCGTTCTGTAGTTTCGTAGTTTTGTTGTCATTGTTTCAAAAATGACGATCAGTTGTTCAGCAGAGAATAAATCATAAGAGTAATCCTTTGCTTGTGGTTGATTATTGCCCCATCCAGGAGGGATTCTTGAGGAAGATTCTTTTTGAGATCCAGCGGCTGAAGTCTTTGGATTGCTGCGAGGAAGTGGCGGCAAATTCGGAATATCCCTCTTCGGTGGGAGCCGTGGGAAATTAACTTCATCCTTCTGTGGAACATTCTTGCGCGTTGATTGTTTACGGGACGCTTGTTGTCGAATTTTTGTGAACTCAGCACGTTTGGGACACGATTTGCTAGTAGATGGATGGTCGCCATCACAGTTCACACATTTTACAGCGATGTCATCTAGTAGGCAATCGTTGGTATTGTGTGGTTCGGCACATTTCCCGCACCGACTTTTCATGTGGCAATTCCTCGCTCCATGGCCGTAGTTCAAACAGTTCGTGCACTGTGTGACATCCCGATGTACCGGTTTATACTTTTGCCATTCGATGATTATGTGAAATAACGATTTAATCGTTTTCAGTTGACTCATGGTGATGGAGCCCTTCTCCAGATGAATCAGGTACAGTTGATCTCTGAACTTTTTGTCCGTATTATGTCGCTTCATTTTAAATACCATCAAAGGCTTTAGTCCAGCCTCCGACAGTGCCTGCTTTAGTTCGGCTTCCATCATGTCGGGTAGTCCTCGAAGTACAACCTTCATAGGTTTGTTGGCGGCAATATCGTGTGTGAAGTATTCCGCTATTGTCTGCTTCAGATAGCATTCCACTCCTTTGTAGTGGTTCAAAGCCGGAACAGTTATTTTGTAGCCTTCAGTACATAAACGGATTGTTGCCTGTAGTCCTTTGCTGATCAGAGTGTTGAAATCCGAGCGTAGAGTTGGTGGGAAGCCCTTCAGGTAGAAAGGCGGCATTTTTTCCTTCTTCTGCAGTTCCCCTTCGACATCTACTGGCAGATCAGCATATTGGTTTTTACTCAGCAAACGGTCGTTTACCTGTACATCACTTGGCTTCAGACGCTTAGCATCCTTTGGATCCTTCTCGGATCTATGGCGGTTTTTACCCATAGCTTGGATAGGTAGACAACTGCGAATAAAAAAATAAAACAAAATCGAAATTAGTCGTAGTAGGTTATTCGTCTATCCACATCGAGTGTTAGATGACGAATGATCGATTTTCACCACGGTTCCCCTTTTATACGCATTCAGTTGAAGACATGTGCCTGACTACCTCAAAATCGTCGTCCTTGCGCGAAAAACCCAAGCGAAAGTAAAGAGTTTTCCGCATTATTTTGAAATTTTGAGAAAACTTAATTTTTGAGTTGTTTGTGGTTATCTCACACTGTTCAAAATATTATCCTAAATTCCTGATCATATTTTTGATGAAATGGTGAAAGAATTATGTTGCTACCATTAATACAAGTCGAGATATTCACGATTAAGTTCTGCCCATTCTTCCATATGGCTAATTTTGAAAAGGCACCCCATAGTAAAGTAAGTCGTATTCACAACAAAACAAGTTGCACAAGCGGTAATATATAACTATGGGAGTAACTACGATGAAATTAACTTTTCGTTCAATTTCTTTGAAAAGTGATGTCAGGTCTGCTTGTATTTTTTTCGCGAGATGAAAATCGAATACAAATTATTTGATTGATTTTTGTTTTCATTGCGTACATAACGCTGTATTCCTGCAACTTTTATGATAATAATTTCATGTCTACAAGTTTTACGTTCAATTCAAACATCTTGCACAACTTTGTTGCTAGTTTTGAATTTTATATCAATGTTTTTCTAAAACTGAAGAAAACTGCGCACACTGAACTAAAAATTCATGAGGCAGCCAAAACAATGCGGACTTTGCCGAAATATATTTTTTACAGCAAGGTTATCAATTCGGCTTAGCATTTTTTGCCTTGCGGAGAGCATCAATCATTTCACTAATTTTTCTTCCACAAGAGATTTATAGCAATTTCGACGTATATTGTACCGTTACTCCCGTTTTACATGACGATGTGAAATTTTTTGTAGAGCTTCTAGTGAAACATTAACAAGTTGGTGATTTACTGCACAATTGTTTTAGATGTACTAAAAGTTGTTCTACAGTGATTTTTTCGGTAGTATTGTGAAACTTAACGTTAAGTTGCACAACCAATTTTAATATATATATTCCTAAACATATCTAACATAAATAACATTTCTAAATCAATTGTAAAACATCTTGAAAGTTCAATAAGTTACATTTGCTACTTGGGTAAAATCACAGACTAACAGACATGACAGTATAAGTGAATTCTCATAAAAATAATTTTTCGTGATGCACTAGTTCCACCTATATTGTACTGCGCGAACTATTTACTATCGGTACACTCCTTGTGTTACGTAAGTTTTATTACTAGTTGGTTTCCCCTCGTTTGTCAACACCGATCAGCTGCTTGCAGGGATGCCTGATTTCATCAAAATATTTAATAATGAATCGTCACATTAAATTATTGGATTACGTTGATAATATATTTAACTTTTTTAGCGATGTTGCAAGGTAAACATTAATTGTGTTGGTAATTTTTACCCGTAATTAAGTGGCGGCAGACCAGAAGTAAGTAAATATTGTAACAAAACGTGTTCGATTTTGGATTGCGTTGGAGGATGAGAAGTAGGCAAATATATAGTTTTGGCAAAATGTATTAAATCTGTATCCTGGATGAAATTCGCATGGAGGTATACAAATCAATACATTACAGGTAATTCTGTATGAATGGCAACTCGGTTGGTAAATGAAAAAAATAAACACAGTCTAGATGACAGACAGGAAGTTTTTGATAGGGTAACGTGGCGCCATCATAACATATGCGAGTACTTTCCCAACTAAAGGAAAATTCGAAATGACCGTTTATATGGTTAAAGAATCTAATTTGAGTGTCCTGTCCAGAGATGCCATTTATACAGATTTATCTGTGTAGAAGAGATACGAAATAATAACTAAAATTTGCAAAGTGGCTTGCCGGTTCACGTCTCGCTCAGTTATGTCTGTTGTCGTGATTGGCCATGTTGTTCTTTGCTGCTAGAAATGCCACAAGTGATGAGCCGTAATATGGGGAACGCGATGTTTGCTACATCAAGCGGCAATCATAAATGTCGTAATGAAATAATTAATCAAATAGCGTATTGTGGTTTAAATTAGGATTTATTAATATTTTATTTACAATTATCATTTATTTTATAATTTGTGCAAATTTTAGTTATTATTTCGTATATCTTCTACAATCTGTATTATACAGATTTTTACATGCTCATACAGATTTATTACAGTGTACAGATTTTATACAGATTTCCTCAATTTAATACAGATTTATAGAGATCTCATGAAAAGTAAGAAAGAAGAAAATAAGCTTTTCTGTCTGAGCTATCTTTTAGTATTTGATTCCAGTGACTATATAAAAGTCTATCAATCAACGGACAAATTACAAATTAATATGGAAATCTGTGAAATCTATTTATATTATAATTTGAAATCAATTTGAACTGTTATTCAATTTTTTGACAATGACTCAGTGGAAACCTGTATTGGAGAAACCAAATGAATGAAAAACTAACAGAAAAGATGATTTCTGTATGAAATGTTCAAAATGACGAATGTAACAATGAGAGAACCTCTTTGTTTACTTTCTCTTTCGATTATTACGGTACTGTTAGCAATCCTTCACTCCAATTATTTAACGATAATAATAACAAAGGCCTGATGGCTCTTTGAATCTGCACTGAAGAAATTACCGAAAAAGCAGGAATATTTCGCAATAATCGAAAGAGAAAGTAAACAAAGGGAATCTCTCATTATCACATTCGTCGTTTTGAACATTTTATACAGATTTATTGGAAAAAGATACGCTCAGAGACAGTACTTTACTCAAGGAAGTAATGGCATCATGAAACTTTACTGCTAAACTGAAAGTTGTATGAACCGACTTGACGTTGCATATTGGGCGTTGAAACACAGACTAACAGACAGGACACTCAAATTAGATTCTTTAACCATATAAACGGTCATTTCGAATATTCCTTTAGTTGGGACAGTACTCGCATATGTCATGATGGCGCCACGTTACCCTATCAAATACATCCTGTCTGTCATCTCGACTGTGTTTATTTTTTTCATTTACCAACCGAGTTGCCATTCATACAGAATTACCTGTACTGTATTGATTTGTATACCTCCATGCGAATTTCATGCAGGATACAGATTAATTACATATTTCCAAAACTATATACAGAATTGTGCCTACTTCTCATCCTACAACGCAATACAAAATCGAACCCGTTTTGTTACAATATTTACTTTCTTCTGGTCTGCCGTCACTTAATTTCGGGTGATAATTACCAACTCAATCAAAAATAGTCTAGATGAACAACGTTGAGTAAAATAAATGTTTACCTTCCAACATCGCTAAAAAAGTTAAATATATTATCAACGTAATCCAATAATTTATTGTGACGATTCATTATCAAATATTTTGATGAAATCTGGCAACCCTGCAAGCAGCTGATCGGTGTTTACAAACGAGGGGAAACCAACTAGTAAAAAACTTTTACATAACATAAGGGGTGTACAGATAGTAAATACACAGACTAACAGACAGGACACTCAAATTAGATTCTTCAATCATTTTAACGGTCATTTCGAATATTCCTTTATTTGGGACAGTACTCACATGTGTCATGATGGCGCCACGTTACCCTATCAAAAACAGCCTGTCGGTCATCTAGACTGTGTTTATTTTTTCATTTACCAACAGAGTTGCCATTCATACGGAATTACCTGTAATGTATTGATTTGTATACGGCCATGCGTATTTCATGCAGGATACAGATATAATACATATTGCCAAAACTATATACATAATTGTGCTTACTTCTCATCCTCCAACGCAATACAAAATCGAACCCGTTTTGTTACAATATTTACTTGCTTCTGGTCTGCCGCCACTTAATTTCGGGTGAAAACTACCAACACAATAAAAAATAGTCTAGATGAACAACGTTGAGTCAAACCTTCCAACATCGCGAAAAAGTTAATTATAGGGTAACAGAGGTATTTTGGCCCACTTTAGTATTGATTTTATTTTGACCCACTTTTTGAAAATATCCACCAAATGTTGTAATATCTTTAAAACCCCTTCCGCAATAGGTAATTTAATGTGATTAGCTTCAAATGGATGCAACATGAGTCACTTAACATCGATTTAATCCATAAAGTCTGTAAGGTGGGCTAAAATATATGAAGTGGCCAAAATACCTCTGTTACCCTATTATCAACGTAATCCAATAATTTATTGTGACGATTTATTTTCAAATATTTTGATGAAATCAGGCATCACTGCATGCAGCTGATCGGTGTTGACAAACGAGGGGACACCAACTAGTAAAAAAACTTGTACATAACACAAGGGGTGTACAGATAGTAAATAGTTCGCGCAGTACAATATAGGTGGAACTAGTGAATCACGAAAAATTATTTTTATAAAAATTTACTCATACTGTCATGTCTGTTAGTCTGTGATTACACTCCAGCTAGAGGAATGGATGATGCTGACTAAGGTAGGCCGTTTTGTTAATTTCCAGCGAATTTCAACAGTTTATGTTGGAATTCTAAGAAGAACTGGTTATTTATCAGTTCTGTATATCCGAAAAACATGAAGATTGCAATGTGTATAATCAGTTATGTAATGTTTTCATTTAAAAATAAACAAAGTCAGCACGAAAACGTGCAAAATCGGGAAAGACGAAGAAGACAAATTGACAATTCAGTCCGCATCTTCTTACTCAATTCCGACTGATTTCCGAATCAACCGGTTGTAGGCGAAATTCATTCGGAATCGGTTGTTGCATTGGAGTTGGAATTGATTCGGAATTCATTATGATTTCCACATGAAATTCCGAATGAAAATTTCTCGCCGATTCGGAATTGATTCGGAATCCATTCGGATCTGATAATGTGGGCATGTTCACATTAGCGCTTATATCACTTGATATACCGAGATGATATGCATATCACGTGGGAAAAAATATTAATCTTATAAAAATAAACGTGAAAAATGTTTTGATGAATGAACTATTTTTATTAATTGTTAACGTTTAAAAATAATTAATTGAGCATATTCCTGCTATTGATTTTTTTTATTGTTTTTATCCTCTCCTATCTTCAAACGAAGCTTCAAATCACTTTATAAAAATGTTTAAATTGCGACTACATTGTACAACATAACATTTCATTCTCCTCGTAAAAGTAAGCACACTTTCGAATTAACACTAATTTAACCAATCTTTTTGGTAACACTTTGATTCACTAAAAAAAGACTGACAGAACCGGTTTCAAATCAGTGTTATCAGTGAACCGGTTATATGAACCGTTTTAAAAATTTCTGAAATGACGTCTCAGACGAAACCAGTTTCGGCTTGCTAGTCGTACAGATTGTGGATAATTGTAATGGGAAAAAATATTTTAGCCCTAAATTTCTGCTAGGTGCTACGTAGCATGACGTGTGTCTAGCGGTTTATGTTGAGTCGTCAGGTCGCGCTAGCAGTTCAACATAAACTGCTACGCACTGATGAGTCAAAGACGAAACGTAAAATAAATTATTATTATAAATACTTCTTGAACGCAGTTGACGATGATATATTAGTGAAATAAGTGTTTCACAATTATTTGCCTATTTTTTAAATTTAGAGAGTTTAAAATTGCATTTACTATGACATTATGATCGGTCATGTCCAGTCCAGTGGCAAGGATAGGGCGCTCCAGCAAGTGCTATCGTAGTCAACACCTGGGGCATTTAGTGGGCAAGCATTTGGTGGCTAGTATGGTAAACAAACAATCGAGCATTTCAACTCGAGTAAAGTCTTAATTTCCTTATCGTAGTGATGATATTCTGATCGATAATTTGTGAGGAAGTGTGGTAAAGGGTACTGAATAAACAAGTAATTAGTAATATTCAATTTTTTGTAAGCCATTCTTCTTCATTGTTTTGGTCTTTAGTCGAATTTGGTTTCAATTCCTATTAAGAAATTATCGTATATTTTCAGATAAATTGTTGATAAGTTGATGAATTGTGGGTTAATTTTCAACAGGCTCATGCCAATGTTTCCACTTTTCATCTATATCAACTCAACATAAAAAAAGTTCGCCTTTTTTCGATGTGTACTTTTATGCCTCCTGTGTGAATAATGAAGCGACGACACGACCAGACACTCCGAAGAAAAATTGAGATAAAAAGTGTCTGTGAGGGATTTACCGTCAGTCACCAAAAATATAGCAGCCCCTTGAAAACGATAAAAATAATCTTCTCGAGCAACACTGATTCACTTGCTACGAACTAGTAACCAAGGATTCAGAATAAATAAACAAATTATTTGAAGAAATTGTAGAACAGTTCGGTGATTCAAATTTCGTGCCCTCAGTCCCACTTTTTAAGAGCAGATAAGGGAAGTGGAACATTCAAATCGCCATCATCGGTGCTTGCAATAATTAAGGTGAGTGACTAAATCTTATTTGTCAGATAACACGTATTTTATTCTTTGCAGTTCGACGTCTTCATAAATGCTCCTAGAGTTGGACATGAACAGTCAACAAGGTCTATATACTATTCCCTAGGAAACCCTAGGAATTCATTCCCAGGTATAATTTAGTCCAGCACAGATCTCCTATCAATAAATAAATGAGTAAAAATAAATATTTGTAAAATAAAAACAAATAATTAATATCGATTCTCATCAAAAATAGGTCTCGGTTTGACGATGGTTCCATAAATTCTGTACATTCTTTCCACCACTGGCGCTAGTTAGACGCAAATTCCACACCTCTCGGGAGGGGGCCTCAAAAAGGTGGGTACGGTGAGTAGTATTATCCATCCGAAAATTTCGAAGGATGGTAATTACCCACCTGAAATTTTGAGCGGAAACATTAGTAATATTGGCAATATTATTTATAATAACGATAATTTTTTTCTACTCCGGAATAAAAAATGTTATCGTTCAAAAACTGTTATGTCGTATTTAAATGCCAGTTCCGTTAGATTAGGGTAATACTTCAAAATAGTAGGTTGTTCCCATCTGTGCGTAAAATTACCCTCCTGGGCTTACCATATTTTGGTCAACTTCTTCCCATAAAAGTTCAAAGTGGCCTGGCGATTCTGATGGGCATTCCATGAGTTTGAACGATAGTCATTCCATGAGTTTGAAAGTGTTGCTTATTTAAAATCGTGCAGCTGTTTTTTTCAAAATTATGACGTCATTACCTTGCTGCAACACAACCCTAATCGATAGCGCTTCGCTGAAATATCCGGTGAAGTCAAAGTTCGTATACGACTCGGTGCACGAACGTTAATTTGTAACATTGTACATTGTATTTCTAAACAATGAATAGAAGGGAATATAAAGTAAACGTTTATTTCATACAAATACATACATTAAACTATCTGGGGGAGAACGATATTTATAGTGACCAATCAAAACAAAACGATTTTGCAGGATAGTATATCCGATAATTTCTAGATCAGTTGGACATTCCTACAAATAGATTTCTATTAATCTATCATCATTTCTCGTTAGTAGTTGCAACTTACTGCACAAAGAGATTATTCACTCGAGGAATTTTAATTTTTACTTAGAAATACCCGTTTTCCCATTTGTTTTGTTTACAATTCTCAAGTCTTCACTAAGCAGTAACCAAGGTTATGGTAACTGTTATTTAAAATCAATAATTTATCAACTTGTGTTGCCAGTTTCAAAATTGTTTCCATCAATTTCGTTTTGACATTACCAGTTACTGAGGGGTAGTTAAATTTGCGATACAGTTTTGGTAGACGAGTGGCAGGTCGTGTCGTCGAATGAAGTTTCGCCCTTGTGCATTTTTCAAGAAATTGGCTACTATAAGCGATTGAGACACATCTGCGGATAATTTGATCACAGACTTACAGACAGGACCAGAGATGCCAGATATTTTCATAGAAAATGTGTATTCTTTGTATAAAAAAATGTGTATTAAACTGTATTCACTAATAAAATGAAGTTCTTACAACAAAATTATTCCAATAGATTGTGGTTGTAGGATGGTAGATTCAATACGTCATTGCCGCGCTCACAAGAATATTCAACGACGAAGTTTCATTTTTTTATCCACAACAATTGAATTGTAAGTCCATATATTTATCTAGTTAGAAATTAGCGACTTTATAATTTGACATGGAATTTCAACCACGTGTAATGAAATGGCTTATGTCGCCTAAATTTTACACTAACACATTCATAAAATGAGCGAATATTCAATGACATTTATAATGTCACTGTCAATCAGGTTGATCGAGCAACCAACTCAGGCGAAAATTCTAGCACTGAACCGATCGAGCACTGAAAAATCATGCAGTCGAGTAAGAATTCATTACGCATTCCGTCATTTCGATAATGTGGGTGGTATTAGGGAACTCCTACCCGGCCGGCAATATTGGGTGTAATTTTATAAATATTAACTAATTTTTGGGTTGCGTGCACGACTGATTGTTTACAGTGGCATATACGATTAAAAGCGTTCTGAATAGCCGGCATTGCTGGATATATAATAATGATATTTTCGCTGGATTGCGCGAAAAGCTTGTGAAAGAACTGGTATTAATATGGACAACGGAATACGAAATAATACAGGATCTCTAGAAAATTTGCCGTCGATTAGCTCAATGCAACCCGTGAGTATAATAAATAGAAAGAAGAAAAGAATTTATTTTCTTAGTGCGTTAAAATTTTAGAAAATTTCATCGGTAAGCTGTTTAGCAGATCAACAAGCCCACAAACGTAAACTTACGGAAAACGACTGTCCACGACAGGCGACAGCAAAACGTAAAAAAGTATTTAACTACGGCAACTACGATCGCTATTATGGTTATCGAAACATTCAGAAAACACCCATGGATGATGTTCGATTGCAAGCATTCATTGAGCAAAAGGAGTTGTTTGTGGGCAAAAATATGTTGGATATTGGATGCAATAACGGATCTCTGACTATTTTAATTGCATTACATTGTCAGCCAAGTAGTGTAGTTGGAATTGATATTGATGGGGATTTGATAGGTAATTTCAAATGTAATCGGTGGCATAGCCAAACGTGAATGGCGGAAAAATTGTAAAATTTTGCATGTAAAATGAACGTTTCACAAAGAAATTATCACCGTGCTATTATTTTACTATGCCATCTAATTTTTTAGTTACTCATATAACATTATTTAATTGTATTAATTTCATTATTCGTTATTAGGTAGCGCACGTCGACACCTGTCGACTAAACTAAAATCGTGTCTTTTAGAAAATGTTGACGCAACTTCTTTAAAGTCTGTAGAGTTTCGACGGGCAAACTACGTATATCAAGACGAGAAACTCTTGGAAAATGAGAAGCCGCAGTTTGACGTAATTTTATGTCTTTCCGTTACCAAATGGATCCATTTGAATTTTGGAGACGATGCAGTTAAATTAACATTTAAGCGGGTATTTCGGCAACTTCGGGACGGAGGTATATTTGTTCTCGAAGCACAACCTTGGAGCAGTTATAAACATAAGAAAAAACTTACTCCTGAAATTTATGAAAATTACAAGTTGATTCAATTCCGACCGGAAGACTTTTGTGGGTATCTGATGGGTGATGAAATCGGGTTTCGAGAAACATTTGAACTGAAAACGGCAAACCACTCGATGAAGGGTTTCCGAAGACCTATTCATGTGTTTCTAAAGTAGTGATAAATAAAAGTGTAGCTTAAGTGCAGAACAAAAATTATATAAACTTTAAGAGCTTGCGAGGTAGCATGAATTCATGAAGTTTATTTTATTTGAACAATGGTATAGTTCCTTTGGGTTCATATTTTCAAGAGTCAAACTGAATTAAAATTACTAGTTGTACAGAAACCAAAGGATGTACAGAGAACTTAATAAAACAATACTGAAAATAAATCATATAGATGAATCGTATCCGAAATATTCACATTATTTTGGAGTGCTTTCTATAAATTGAATAAAACGTAAATTGTTTTCTTATCACGTGACCCATTTGGGATGATGCTTCTTTTTATGAACTAGTAATATTTTTCCGTTGCGGAAACAAGCGCCACATACAGTACATATATAAGGATTTTCTTTAGTATGTCCTCGAACGTGATCTTTTAGATCACCAGCCTGTCGAAAGGCACGATCACAAAAGTCACACTTATAGGGAAGTTCTCCTGCAAGCGCAATTCATTATTGCAGCATTCTAGCTGTTGTTATACCACAATTACACTTACCAGTGTGGATCATCATGTGTCGTGTTAAATTCTTTCGAGCAGTAAACTGTCTCGAACAGACTGTACATGTATGTAACTGTCTGGAAGAACCATGTAAAAGTTCGTGTTTCCGCAAACAATCACTAGTAGGGGACAGTTGGCCACAGTAACTACATTGATACTTCTTTATTTTCCTTTTATCGGCATAGCCATCTATATTCTGTTGAATTCTCACTTTCATTCGGTGTATTTTACGCTCGTGCGTCAGACTATTTTCTCTTGTAAAAAACCTGAGCTCACAAATACGGCATTTGTACGGTCGCTCATTTTCATCATGCAATGCTAAATGTTTACTGGCCTGTCGAACAGATTTGAGTACAATGTTATTGCATTTTTCACAAGTAATCGGCAGTTCCTCAAAATGCACATGCAAATGTTCAATGAAAGCAATTTCACTGTCGAAAGATGTTTTACATAAGTAGCATTTGTGTTTGTGCAATTGAATTCGTATATCTACTGCTTCGTTCTTAATCTTTTTATCTCGTACATTGCTTACTGCTTTAGAATTTTCGTGTGACGTCGAGATTATATTTGCTGTTAGCTCATCTGTTAATGATTCATTCTTCATGGCTTTTTCGGTATCAATTTCATTTGATTCCAGTTCCGATTGCTCATTAATAAGATTTTTTTCTACGTCTTCGTTTAGCGTATCCTCGGTTGCAGCCGTAATAGACAATATCTCGATTTCAAGGTTTGATGCCTTTGGAGAAGTATTTTGTAGTACTTGATCAATATCTTCAATAATAAGTAGTTCTACTTCACGGGAATCTTCTGCAAAGCTTGCCAATAGTTGTTTGAATTTCTCATTGCTTTCTGTGAATTTTTGATGTATTTTCTGCACAGTGTTGATACAACTAATGCATTCCATACAAACGGTTAATAAATGGTCATCTTTTGTTATCTGCGTGAGGAAATACAGATATAAAAACAACTAAATACTATTCTTTTCAGGTTACCTTGATGCTGAACAAATAATTTATTATATCCCGAAGAATTTTGCTTTTGAATGTATCAAAAACAGAAAAAGTTAGTACGTTTTCCATCGGAACCGACAAGCATAATCGACAAGTGAGCAAATCCAAAGATTCCATATCGATTTCCAATCAAGCAGTCACTGCTTGTTGCCGTTGACTAAGGACTAACTTACTTTTTGGTTCAAGGAACTCAAACCTATCCAGTAATTCTGTCTCTACATCAAATTTAAAATTTGATAGTTTGACTAAAATTTGATTCTACTGTCGTCAAATACTATTTTGTTAATTGAGCAATTTGACGTCTCTGTTACTCACACCGATGCAGAGTGCGCAGATCTATTCATATACGAAATTAGAATGTGTGCGAGCCGAAGTCAAAGTTTGTTGTGGGTTCAATTTTACACTGAGGTAAAACATTTTTGACTCATAATCATACACTGCGAAAAATGCATATAGAATTTCGTAAGCTATGAACTAATGAACCAAGTAGAAGACAGTTCCATTACGTGATATAGAGTTTCATGAACTATTTTATGTCTTTCTCAACTGTTCTCTTGGCATTGTAGTGTTTTTTATTGCATACATGTCTTCAATAATTGGCACGATGCGGCTCGACAAAATTCACTGGGTTATTTCGACATACTCACACTAGCATTAACCTTTCAACTGCTGAGAATAGCCACACCAACACATTAGCGGCCCTTACACGATCATTAAAAGTGTCATTACTAAAAAGTAATGGCACTTTTAATGATCGTGTAAGGTCTACGAGTTCAGTAATGACACGAGTAATGATGGAATTCCGGATTTTCCATCATTACCAACATTATTTCTTCTTCTTCTTTTTTTGTGGAAGTGTTGAATATCTTTAGAACTATACGCGAAAAAATGACAAAGTGTAGATTTAAATTGTTAATATTTCATTAACCTTAACGTTTCAATGGCAAATCAAATTTATTTTCAGCTAAACGAAAATAATAATATTGCTATTGCTATTGCTGGAGTAGTTACAAATATTCATCATTAATAATGAACGTGTAATGCTAAAAAGTAATGATGTACAGTATTGCAGTAATGACGAGCGTTTGAGCAGAAGTGTCATTACTTAGTAATGACACTTTTAATGATCGTGTAAGGGCCGCTATTCGCACGTGGATTGGACTATACACTGAGGAAAAAGCAATTGTTCAATCCACGATGATAAATAGACAGGTGGCAAGATTGTTCTAACTCCCTGCTATGAATGCTGGTTCCTGAACACGACGCTTTTAGTTGTGATGGCGTTGATGTCAACAATATGTTAAGCTACACTGAGCAAAATACCATAGTAACCGTAGCCTGTTTTCCATTGTCGTTTCAACTATACGCTTAAATAGTAGCAACAATCATGATATATGACTATTCACCATCTGTATTGTATAAATTACTAGACAACAAAGACTACGACTTGACTAAACTATTTGTATTTATGACTTTTCTGGCATGGTTATCCTGACAATGGTAGTCATCTCAAATATAAGAACAAATAGTTAAAATCACAATTTCTAGTAAGGTGAAATTGCTCTCGAGCCTTGATATATATGAGGAGCTAAATAGTTATCGCTACCATGTAAACATGTACACAGTATAATAATGTTACCATAAATAGATACATGGTTTAAATGAAATTATGAAGTTTGAAAACACTATTCATGTAGTCCATATCAACAGAATTTATGTAGTAAGCACATTATCGTATAGTGTTTTTTAACCGACTATGTTTTTCATTTGTGCTGACTATACAAATTGTCAATAAACGGATATACTTTTTTATTGTCACATAAAGTTACAATACAGAAGACAATTTCGTAACACATCAGTGATTGATTTGAAAAAAAAGTATATTGTGACTTATATTGTGCAATTTGGAAGTTCTTGCAGGTGAGTAAATTTTGTAGCCTTACTAGTTCCCGTCGTTGAAATTAAATTTTTCAACAATTTTGCCGGTAATGGCTGTTTTCTAGTGAAATCGACGTCCTGTATAATTTTTATTATTCGTTATCGGTCGCTGTAGAAACAACATCAAGCGATTGATTAAAAACGACGAACATCATCCGATTCCCGGATTCAAATCGCTCGAATCCGACGGAAAAATAACAATATATGGCAGGTGGGTATTGAGGTTTGTTTCTGGACTTGGCTATTAATTTCTTCCATTTTTTCTTCAGGAAAAACTTCAACGAACAAAGCCTGGGATCAACAGTTGCAACCAAGCAATGCTGCTCCGTGTCTACGTTGATAATCAATATTTCACCAGGCACATCATCATAATAAAATTGTAATAATTGCAAAAATAAAATAGAATTCAATGAAACTATTTTGTTGTTCTTGTTCTAGAATTCAAATTCATAAAACTTTTTAACATTAGCTCATGTTTTGCTGATCTTCAGCATTGTTGAATCAACCACTGCCTTTAGTTTCGAAATAACTAGAAGTGAAATGTCAAAAACACCATGGCTCTGGTTATAGCGAAAACCACAATGTAAATAAAGATTCGGTCATGGTTAGCCTAACAATCTCAATCGTATTAGTTATTCATACAATATACTGTTCAATATTACTATTCTAGAGCCGATACCATTTATAGTAAACATGAACTTGACTATTGTTGAAATCATCTGATTTAATAGTCGGCTGAAAACCACTATACTCGCATGGTCAGGTTGGCCCTCTATATAGTAACTGTTACCATAATATTTTTCTGAGTGTACGTTCATGCCGGTCTGAAAATGAAAAATCATGAATTTCTCAATACGGAATAGAGGATTTAAAGAGCATTTTTTACCGAGATGTGGTAAAATTATTTGCTGATCTCTTCAGCGATTAAAAATTATCCCGAAATCAGCAAATGCGTTTGCCGAAATTTCGGAACATGTATTAGCCTTAGCCGAAATACAGGAAAAAAAACGGTCATTCACGTTTTACATTATTGCTTGACACTACGCAGATATTTTTTGACGAAATATTTCGGAGAAATTTTATTAGAAAAAAATGGAATTAGTCCAAAAGGAAAACTGAAGTGTGTGAATATTCCTTTAAGGACTATTAACACATTCCAGTTCCGTGACGGTTCAGTGAAAGTGCCTTCAGTGAGCCGTCAGTGTTCTTTTTTGTCGGAACCCTTCCGTTCCGTTTCCGTGCTGTTTCCGTTCCGGCACAGCTAATGCAGTGACATACCGACTTCAGTGAAAATAAAAAAATATCGGTGATGACGAATTTGAGTTTGACGGACGGACGCTAAACTGACAGCGAGCTGCACTGAAACGGTACGGTGCCGGATAGGTGTGAATACGCGCATAGAAAACGAATGAAATAATATCAGTATCCGTGCACGATGTCGTGCCGTCACTGAACCGGACCGGATATGTGTGAATAGTCATTTATGATTGCTGAATCGCCACCATATTTCCACACCGGCGGGTGCATTCTAGTAATATCATATTACAACACCAAACGATAGAATAAGTTAGTTGGTAAAATGCGTTAAATTCAAAATTGATTTACTTTAAATACCATTGTCAAATACCACTTTGGAGTATTTTCCGAAGTCTTATAACAGTGTAACATGACGAACGGAGAGGCGTTGCACTTTACAATAAATGACAAAACGTACCTCTTTTTTAGATAGTTTCTCAGAGAAAACTGAACCGGTTTCTACCATCCTAGCCCTTAATTAAGAAAGATGAAATGGTTGATACTTTATGTTACGGAGATAGAATGGTAAAAGTGGCGTTACTGACGAACTGCATATTTTATAACCATCCGAAATCAGAAACAGAAACGAAAACATAGGTCGAGAAATATTATGGGGCTATTGATCTTGTAGATTACACCGTGGGACCTTTTTGTAAGCTATAAGCGTCACAAAACGTTACATCCGTTATTTTTTGTGAGTTACGAATCGTTGCAAGCGTTACTCGTTTGTAAGCTACGAAGCGTTACTTGTTTGTACGTTACTAGTGTGACGTGTATTTAATTTTGAAGAAAATGACCATAAATATAACTCCCTGGTCCCTCCCGAAATCAGAAACAGAAACTAAAAAATAGTTCGAAAAATATTACGGGGCTCTTGATCTTGTAGATTACACCATGGGATAGAGGTTTTGAGAGTTACGTAATGGTCAAAGCTCCACTGCTAGTTCGCTCATACATCTCATCCAAGTCAGTCGATATAACAAAACCGCTTACGTTCGGGACAGAAGATACCAAGTACAGTATTGTGTAGTGAACAATAGAACGGCCACGACATGAGTGAACCAAACGAACAAAAGCTACAGCCGATACGAAAGAATACAATTGTTGTTGTCTTCAGGCAGTGCAAAATTCGACCTTCGATACGAGAACTTGAAGGTTTGCTTAAGGAGCAAATGCATCTTGACATTAAACGTGTGCATTTACTTCAATGTAATAAGACGAATAATGTTGTTCACATCCAGTTTTATAAAGAGTTGGATGCAATTCAATTCGCAAAGGACAATAACAATGTGCACTATGTGGAGCACGAGAACATTAAGTACAACATTCCAGGATGTATGGAAGATAGTGCTATAGAAGTGCGTGTGCATGATCTGCCCTCAAGCGTCATCGATTCATATATTCGCAAAACTATGTCCCAATGCGGAGAGATTCTCTCTATGGAAAAAGAAAAAGGGAAGAAGATTTTTCCCCGGTATTCTGAATGGCGTACGTTTGTTACGCATGCACTTGAAGAAGCCTATACCTTCTTATGTGATTTTCGGTCAAGATACAAGAATTCCGTGCAAATCACTTGTTATCTATGACAATCAGATGGCCACATGTCAATATTGCCAAAAAGCTGTTCACTGCGGTAAGCCATGTGATAAACTGGACAAGGAGACAACTACACCAAAGGACAACGATGCTTCCTTCACACCAACCCCAACCAACTCCAGTACACCTGTAACAGCCACCAACAACAATGAAGCATCCCCTTCAATGAAACCATCAGTATCCCCTATAGAACAAAATACACCAGCTGCAGTTAACAACTAACCAACCAGCAACTGCAACGAATGTACAACAAGGCGTATCTACAGCAACTCTCAAAGAGCCCAAGACTACGATCAACAAGGAAAACGAAAATAAAACGGAAATCACACACAGCACCGACGATGAAGCAATGGATGATGAGATAAGCCGCGGACAAAGTGACCCCCGATCCTCGTTGGATGGAAATGGAAACTCATCTCCCCCCCTAGAAAGGCCACGTAAAGCTTTTACGCAAAAAGGCCAGAATAAAAATTTTATTATATAAAAAAAAGCTCCACTGCCGATTAAGCACGCAACGACAGGTTCTACTAAGCAGAACAGAGTGAAAACCACATAAAATGAAGGATGAGTCGGGACAAAATAAATGATAATAATAATAATAATAATAATAATAATAATAATAGTAATAATAATAATAATAATAATAATAATAATAATAATAATAATAATAATAATAATAATAATAATAATAATAATAATAATAATAATAATACATACATACAATTGTACTGAACGATCGGAAAGAGAAAGTGCGCGAGCATGCCTAGGTTAAGAAAGATTCTACAGATGAGAAAGATATTCTGTTGCTGGATCCCGCACATGCTTATTTAGGACTAGAAAGACAAACGCAAGCGCACCTCGAGTACATGTTTGGCTGAATTCATTATTATACCCTAGAGAAAAGAATTATTACCCGACAATATACTAAAGTCAGCACGAGTGTCTCGAAGAGCGTCTCAATGGGATGGAAAGATCATAATGTCAGTTTTCTGGGATCGGTATAGTATACTTTTGGAGGACTACCTCCAATCAGAAAAAATGCCAGTATTAGCGTGCATTAATGAAGCGATTGAAGAAACCGCTGTGAAATGGCCTTACATGAAGCACATGAGCATTACTTCCATGGTTAAAATCAACGGTTTAGGCTCTAATTACTTGGGCATCACCCTCGTTCACATGATTTGACTTCTTCGTACTATTATCTGTGCTCAAACGTTAATTTATCTCTGGGAAATTTATGTGATTTTCGTTTTGGAATTTCAGACTACTACTTCCGGAACCTGAATTCGAACCCAGTAAAGCCAAACTAAATTTGTATGACCATATACTAATATGACCAATAAATTTTGATGTTTTCCATTCTCCACGAATTGGCTGTGCTACTCCATGCAGTTTTTTTTTATTCAATAGTATAATATATATTTTTAGGCAGATGCCAAGGGTATTTCCTAATCTTAATTAACGACTAACTTAAAACTAGAATAGTATCGTTAGATTATGTCGTCTGGAATTTTTGAAAAAAGCTTTTATCTGGCGTTCGGCAGTGGTCGGTGAATTGAATATTGCATGACTTCCAGATGGTGCTATCTATGGCCGCTTCCTTTCGGTTCGTGTGGGTCCGCGGGAAACACCCCCAGGCTACGAAGGCCCAGCGGGTGGCCCGCATGCTGGTCATCGACTGGAGCGTAGGACCGTAGGCGGTGATGGTGATGTTACGAAGAGATGAAAAAATAAAAAAAGTAAATATTGTGGAAACCGAGGTAAACAAAGGGTATGCAAACAAAATGTCTAAAAACTACAGAGATCTAATTAGTTGCCATCGAGATAGTGAAGAGACGGGGAAAGGGGGAACGAAAAGTTAGTGACAAAAAAAGATCTTGTGATCGAGAGAATCGAGCGGATGTTAGTGTCGAACCTGTAGGTGGAGATTATACTTTCTGAGCGAGGTATAACAGATTACACTTGGATATTAATGTGTTTGAGGTACTGGTATATAAGAAGCATATAAGAGATATCCCGACTAGCCAACACATCTCGGACCGGAACTTCAGGTGGTCTACCTCGGGCCCTTAGGGAGTCCTTTAATAAAACTCCCTGCAGTTAATTGTAGTCATTTCAAGTAGGAATGTAAATTCTCTCAAAATATATGTAATCATTACAAGTCTTGTAGATTTTTGTGCTATATAAATATTCCGAAAGTCTTAGACATGTGATACGGAAATAACATGACAGTAAACGTAAAGAAATGTAATGCAATGCTTCTCTTGAGCACAGTCACTAATTTTATTTGAATACTCCATAATTACAGCTCCAGTGGAAAATTTTAAAGTGTCTGTAAAAAACGCCGGTAAAAGGCACACCGAGAACTAGGTGCATAAGTAATCTTCAGTAACATTATTTTTTTATCTGAGGGCCCCTCCCAAAACGAAATTCTGGGTACGGGCCTGTATCCCATTGTGATTCTCTTTTTTATTAGGATAATTGTTATATATTATGTGATTGAGTGATATTTTAATAAGGATAGAATTTGTCACTGCATATTATTTATTACTACCATCAACATTATCATGGGTGTATCTTGTGCCTTTGTTATGTTAGCGCTACAATGTTAAAAACTCACCATTGGAGTTCTGACACTAATTAGTGCATAAAATATAAATAATCAGTCCTAATTGATACAAATAAGAACGAAAACTGTATTCAGTACATTGTTCTGGTTTCAAAAATTTAACCTGAAACATAACATCATATGTTAAATGATCTCACGGAATAATTTGAAAGCTATTATGAAAGTATACATTGAATTTTTTTCTCTAAGTATGAACACGTGGTTCATGATTCGTGCGGCGATTTCACAAACCACTCAAAGAATGAATGAGAGCAATTTCATCATGCAGTGGCGTCTCAATTTAGCCACACCGCGAGACTACTATCGGGAGTCATTGAAATTGAAGTCCACTGGAATATAGTCAAAATTGTTTGACAATACAGTGCTTTTAAATCGTACAAACTTGATCCAGAACCCGTGATGAACGATTCATTAGAATGTAATGTCCACCAAATTTGAACGATTTTGAAACACCTATTGAACTATTCACTGGGAATATCTTCAACAAAATATATTCCTCAGAACATTACTCCTAAGATCCTATAATACTAATAACAGCTTAAGTTTCTTCATCATCGCTATGTGTACAAATAACTTGTTCCTGCCACCAGTCATGTACTTCATAAACCATATTAATATGAGGATGACCTACTTTTCCACTACTGCTCTGCTGTGTTTCACTACTATGCGAAAAGTGATGATAGTGCTGATGCAAAGTATGACCATGGTTCATTTCGTTTATCTGCGTAATCGTTTTGCTGTTGGTGCCTGCTTGGCGTTGAGATTTTTTCTTAGTTATATATCGATCCTTCTCGTTTTTGGCCTGCGGATCTGATAGTGTTGGCGCCAAAAACTTCCGACCACTGCTGCTACCAGTCGAATCGGACCGATTCAAAATATTTTGACTCTTTTTCCGATTTTTTGCGTTATTCTCAATTTCCTTTGCTGCCTGCTCGGCAGACTCTGTTTCAAGGTTTGTTTCCTTCTGCAGATTCTGCTCTTCGACCTGGTCTTGTTGATTCTGTTGCTGCTGCTGTTGCTGTTGTTGCTTCAGAAGACTATCATTGGTCGCCCGTAGGCCAGCGATAAGTGAATTTTGCTGTTTCTGATATGAAAGAAAAATATTAAGATTCTTTTATTTATATAAGTTTTATATGTATATTAATATTACCGTAATATTATTGGCTCGGATTTTTTTCAGACAACCCTCAAGCCATGTTCGAATTGTTTGTTTGGCTACTTCTTCCTCAATGATGTATTCGAATTCCTCGCGCGCCAACAGTTCTTCCAACTGAAGTGCCTTTCTTATATCAACAGATCGATAGGATAACATGCTATGAAAAAAGATATAACAATTATACGATATACAATTATTATTAACGAATGTATGCAATATAACTGAGACATAGATTGAAATTTCAAAGCCTTGATCTTACTTGATTACATCGTGGAAGGTTACATCTTCGCCGTTGTGTAGCTTATCTAGTTCATAGCACATGTATTTAAACAGTAATCGATCTTTTTGTGGATCGCATTCTAATCGGCCTTTCAGTAATCGAAGTATGAACTTGACTCTGCGAACAGGTATTACTCCACGTTGATGAATGTCCACTATGTTCCAAGTATTTTGGAAATTTCTGATATCAGCATAGGACAAAAGAGCATCCTCTTCATTTGAATAAAATAATGAGAAATTCTCCATAATAATAGCTGCAAATTTAAAAAGAAATTGACGTTTCTATAAGGTTGTATACTTCCATCGTTACAGATTATCATACCGACAAGCAGGTTTAGCACAATGTATGTGATGATAACGTAAAATGTACAGAAGTAGATTAAACTGGCCGTGAAATTTCCACAATCCGTTTCCCAATAGTTGGCAGCAAGCGTACAATAGGGTGGTTGAACCATACAGTCGTGCATAATTTTGTTCCAATCCTCGCCAGTCACTATACGAAACAGCATGGCTACTCCGGTGACCGGCGTACCAAAGTTTGCTCGACTAAAATTAATCAATAAGTAACATAATTGAATCAGATAATAAACTGAAATACTAGATTTCACAACTACCAGAAAATTTCTATAATTAGTTTACAATACTGGATAGTTTTATAACTAACTAATTTCATCTAAGCGTCGATACCGTAAAGCTAGTTTGAGTTGTAACTTATTATTATTAAATCGAAGAACGTGAAAAGCTTCAAAGTTCAAAGAATCTTGCTTTACAATATCGTCGAATAACGAGTGAACTAGTAGTATAGTGAAGTGATTTGATAGGTTATTTGTTTGTATAATCTTCTATAACATTTATAAATCTTCGAAGCAATGAAAGGAGCATTCGACCCTTGTTGAGCATATATAGAAATCGTTAGAATACGAAACGCATCCACCTTATGATAACAAGTAGCAGAACTCGAAAAATAGGTAAAGAAATAATACAAATGTTTAAGTATGAATGCAACAAATCGATACATTTGAGTGAAATATTTCACAAATGTTTTAACTCTCTTGCATTCCGTCATGCAAATAATCCTTGTTGTGTTTGTAGTCTAAGCGTTTTCCGATTACTACCCTAAAGTATAAACGTTGCTATTGTAACAGTAAAAATGTTTTCGAATCATTTGAAATTTTTGGAAAAATCTTTTTGATTCGCATGAATAATTAGAGTTATCTCATCATTTTTCCAATTTAAAGCAACGTCTAGGCTTTAGGTTGAGGATCGGTTGAGCCCATAATAATATAATCGTGTGAGGATTTAAGTGTTTTAGAGAAGCCGAATGTATGAATTGCTTATTCCGAGTAGTCGAAAAGAGAAAAATACAACACTGACAATTAAATCAACATTTGTTCAACATTAGACAATTTAACGATTTAAACAATATACAATATTGAGAAACAGTAAACGTTTGAATCGGTAAGACTAACCGAGGATAGCTAGATACAATTATACTATACATAGACTGTTAAACTTTCAATACAGCCGAGCATGTTCTGCAAAACTGGATACGTACGCTCTTTTCACATGTTTCTTGGCCAACTTTCAAATATATTGGAAGAGTCAATGATATGATAATGTTGGTCGATGAATTGTTCACAGACAGCAGGAACCCAGATTGAAAAAATTTTCTCAAAAATGTTGTGTAAAAATCTAAACGCAAATACAATTGCTATAAAAAATCGCTTCAAGCGTTAGTCGTTGCTTTATAAAAAAGTACAGTTGAAAACAGTCGGAACTCGTTAGTTGGAACTTTCGTCGGTTGGAGTGTTTGTTAGTTGGATATTCGCTAGTTGCAGAATGTTTCAATTAAAAAACACTGCTATGCCGAAATATAATGTGCGAAGCTTTCTTGATGATTTAACGTCATTACAATGAAGGTGTCCACAAATCTGATAATTCTGTATGAAATGTTCAAAACGACGATGGCAACAATGAGAAACTCTCTTTGTTTACTTTCTCTTTCGATTATTGCGTAATATTCTTGCTTTTTCCAGTAATTTCTTCAGTGCAGATTAAAAGATGATAGCCTTAGTTATTATTATCGGTAAATAATTGGAGAGAAGGATTGCTAAGAGTCCCTCTCAGCAGGCCGTTCAATTTTGTTGATTTTTGAGCGCTTGTTGAACGATATATTGCACGAAATATTCGTTCAATTTGCTGGAACGGTTTGTTGTTGTTTTTTCTCTTGCAAAAATAGTGTGAAAATTAAGTGTTACCTTTACATAGAAAGAAAATTTGTTGTTATTCTACGTGAAGTAGAAGTATTGTGCAGGTATGTATTGTTAGTTTAAACAAATGAGTGGGAAAACTTCAGAAATTCTGCAGTAAAACTAGTCCAACGGGGCTCCAACTCCTCATGTTAAAAATGGCTCAACAATGGACCTCTGTCTGCGGGGTTTGTTGAACGAAAAAAATGGCATTCGGTTCAACGGTCTGTTTCAAAATCGGCAAACGAAGGACCCGTGTTGGCCTCCCGTTGAACGATTGATTGGACTTTCATTGAACCAATGATCCAACGTATTGAACCAATAAAGGACCACCGTTGAACTTTTTTTTCTAAGTGGGGTACCGTAATATTCGAAAGAGAAAGTAAACAAAGAGAATCTCTCATTGTTACATTCGTTGTTTTAAACATTTTATGCAGAATTGATAAAATATCGCCAAAAATCTGCGTATTCCCCGAAAATATCAATCAGCTGTCAGACATCCCGATTAGCGACCACGACTCGCTAGATGGAGTGCAATCGTATTACAACTAGCGAATCCCGGCTGTACACTGTTCTACAAAATTTTACCACTCGAATTCGATACCTGATGTCTGCGATTTAGCCAAATTATTTATCGATCATTTACATGAATTCAGGTATTTCATTTTTTCTCTTGTTATGCGTTTCGTATTTTGTTGCTAATTTCTTCTATGACTGTTTTCTTTCAATTTCAAGCTTTTTTCGTTTTCATTTTCATCAATCATTGAATTCGTAGCATGTTTTTAGGAAGCTTTGTTTATCAATATCTCAGGCTCAGTAATATTTCCCCGTTACTGAGCTGAATGCGCAAGCGCTCAGTAATGTTAAAGCGATATCTAAGAAGTTCAGAATTTTTCGGAAAAATGTCCTAGAATCAAAATTCTTTTGAAAGATTTTCGGAAACAACTTTTAAAGTAAGCTATCAACCATAGAAAGGGCTTATGACAATGTGAGTTAGGAATGTTTTCGATTTATTGTCGTTACCGATTGTTGGTACAAGATGCGTGATAATGATTGCACCATCGTTCAAATAAGTTCCCCGTTGCATACAATATCTTGGTTTTCTTTGCAGCTGTAACTCATACCTTGAAAGACTCTTTATAAAAGACTACGATTTACTATGTTTGACAGTTGTACTGTGACGAAGTGGCAGCGTATTCGTGATTTTTCCCATGCGTAGAAGCTATTGCAGGAACATCTACCGTTCTGAGTGTGATATGTAGCCGCCAACCTCGATCATAGTTCGCTTGATTACTTAGTAAAGCGCTTCATCATGGCCGCTGAGAGAGGTGGGGAAAGGATAGAATCCCTCCGGGCCCAGACTTTTTCGGTGGACCGAAAATTCGAAAAGTTGTTTGTTATTTTCAAACATTGACCCATATCTGGAGATAAATGGACCCAGGTTACTTTATTCCTGCTGCGCGTTCCGGAAACGCGTGTTGCCTGTATTTTTAGTAAATGGTAACTCGATCGATCCCCGTAGAAAATTTGACCAGACAAAATCGGGCTCTTGAAAATCGACCGATTAGTTTTGCGACTAAGTTGAGTAACACATTCAAATGTATTTTGTAGCCATATTAATCGGCTGAAGTATTTTCAAACTCCCGACTAGTATGCCTATTAAGTCGTACTGTTTTGACCGATTTGTACAAGATTAAGTCTGTTCACTAAATCGGCTGTCGCGTCGGTCAACGCTAATGTTAAACTCTTATAAAAGTCTGTGCAATAATCGGTCAATTAATCGATTGATCCGTTCACCGATTGTACCGACGAAACCCTGGCATAGTTTACGCACTGAAAATCATTTTTACCTATTTTTTAGTAGAAATAATTCATGGATAGCATGCTTTGTTATGTCATAACATTTTGGTTAAACTTACATTTGATTTTAGGTAGGTTTTGATCCAAAAATAGGTAGCGGCTGGTAAAAGTGTAAGATTAAATAACATCCTTTATTTGAACAAAAAATCAAAACCTAAGCTTTGAGATTTTTTTAAATTATGATCTTGTTCAATGGTGCAAACATTATCACATACAGTGGCGTAAAAATTTGGCGCTTGAGTCAAACTAAGATTATCGCCCCCATCGTTGATTTAGTGAGCAAACAAAAGCTGAACGATGACGGTACACGGTACGGTACAAATGGCGGAAAGATGATTTGGACGAGCAAAAAAAGGTCCGAAGAATTGCACAGTGATGCCAAGGTGGCAGAAATCCAAAAAATAAATTTATTTTTTTCCTGCACTGTATTAATTTTTTTGAATTCTCAGATAAGTGAACGATTACAGTTTAAAGTACAAAAATTTTTGAATAAGAAATAATCTCTCCATATCCTTTCAAAGATAGGGCATTGTAAACTTTCTTTTCAGCATTCCATACAAACTATATGGCGCAATGATGATGCTTTGCGATTAGAGTTCTTTATAGGTAGGAAAGGGCTGCCATTGTTCAATAGTATTTGATTTTATAGCATTTTTTCTCTACTTTTCAAAAACCTCTATGCGATCCTGCACATCTCTGCACTTTAAAGGTTATTTTCAATTGTTTGTGAGGTCGACAATAAAAACCACAAAGACAAGGGACTTTTGTAAATGAATTCAGTGCGAGTAAAATTTAAATAAATATTAATAACATACATAACAACTATATTAAGGTCGTTATATAAATCTATTTATAATATATCAGGCGTTGAAATAAATTAGTAGCGGTTTTTCTGCTAAGTTTCATGATTTTTGGTGAAAGTATCATTGCAGTACCGTTTTTCAAAGTATAGTCCATCGTCATGTACCACTTTCTGTCATCTTTCTGGTAAGACTCGGACGTTTGAAAAATTCCTTTTCCTCAGATTCGACGAATGAATCGATCCAATTTTTGGTGGTGTCGTAGTTTTTGAAACTGACTTGACAAGTTATGCGTCACGGATTGGAGCAAATAGCAACCGTATGAAACAATGTCTGATAAAAAATGGTGGCTGGGGCAGAATTTTTCATTGCAGCGATTACTAAATAAAAGATTTTACAACTTTCGAAACATTGAGTCTTTCATTGCCATGAAGCAAAAATACTATGCCATGAAGATCTTCATATTGCGTCCGCTTTCCATGCAATTCTGTCCAAACGCAGCAAGTGTAATATGTATTTATATATAACCAGTGATGGTCTCACCAAATTTGAGTAGCTCATAATAAATAGCGCCCAGTTGATCCCACCACATGCACTTTTTCTGTTGTCCGGAACTTTCTTGTAGTCCATATAGAAAATTCCCAAATTTGAACCACGAAAACCACTTTATGCATGTTTGCTCAGCGTCATTTTTTTTCGCCATTTTTCTTTTTACATAGTTTAATAAGATACATAACAAAAATCCACTATTATTAGTAAAGCGGTAGTGCAATAAACTACATCAGTTGTATGTTACAACATATCAGAAAATAAAAATATTAAGACAAGCCCTTCTGGAGAAAATTGATGTTTTCAAGATATAAGGAAAAAGTTTTTTTTTTACTGTATACATTTTCCACACAGGCTTAATCATTATTTGAAACATTAGTGAAAGCTCCTAATCAATCAAGAAATAAATAAAAATACACAAGTTAATTTATTAAATAAAGTCGTCATTTTCCGATCCATAGCGAACGGTGCATCATGTCACTTCGAATTTTTTTTCATACATTATCAAGACGGAAATATATTCAGAGACCTCAAATTATTAATAAAAACTCATCCAGCTGATGTTTATCGACGTATTTATGGTTTTTGCCAACTTTTGTATGGGGAGGCATCACTGTGGATTGGTTTGCCGACCCCCTAAAAACATTGCGCCCGGGGCGAATACCTCCTTCAAAGGTCTTTTTGAAGTCGTGTCAGAAATTATCGCTATGAAAAAATTATGTTTCAGTGAGCCTGTTTGAACGACAAGAGAAAGGTATTATCACACCACTAGGGCGATTAAAAAAAATTAACAGTCGAATAAAAAGATGTACCTGTAACAGTTCAATGTTAATTCAAATCCTCACTCTTTGAACCTCATTTTGGGAATATCGCTAAGTTGAAAAAATTCTATTCATTCAGGATATTGATACCAAGCAATGGCTTGATAATACATATTTTTTGTGGAATTTGACAATTTTGTTTCAACAGCCTTCGCAGTCGATTCTTTCGTACAGAATACCAAGTCATCAATATAGTCTGGAACTAAATACACCCAAACCTCCATTTACGTACCTTATATATGTATGTATGTATGCTTACACACTCACATGTCTGCATATATGTGTATATATTTATACATATAAATGATTGCTTGTACTTCACCAATATTTATATGTATTAAGAAATACAAATATTTGCACACATGTGTACGTATATTAATACATATATACATATATAAGTTACGTAAATGGAGGTTTGGGTGTATCATGAATTTGCTTCATTTTCTTTTAAGATCGCCATTGCTGAACTTTCTTGCTACGAACAATAATTTATTGTTACAAAATGAAATATCTTTGACATTATACACAATTCAATCATTCTTGAGAAAACAATCGACATTACGGAAAAAAATCTATTTGAATTTCGTTCTCAAATTTGAATAATTTTAGAAGCATAAAGCATTTTTGTTCAAATACATTTCTGACTCTTCTATCTTTCAAAATTTCATTCCTGATTTCAGTTGATTAAGTTATGTGCTATGAAACAAATGCTGTGCTGGAAACCACGTTCATGGTATGAAATGATCAGTCTGTAAAAACTTCAAATATATTCAGATTGGTAGTCTGCAAAGCAAAACTCAACCGGCAGTACCGAAAACTCGGGAATTGTCAAATGAACTAAGTAAAGATTATATAATTAGTTTGTCCACATAGGATTTAATATCTTAAAAGATCTCAATCCAACGCAACGTATGGACAGTTATGTTAATTCATTGGAAAATTCCTTACCCGTGGAGTGATTGCCACAAGTACGTTTTTACTACAGAGTGAATTTTACTTCAACTGATATTTATGGAAATTTCTTAAATGTAATTTGCGCAGTAGATGGTTGATGACAGATGCTCTTTAGTTTATTATAAAAGTATACTTACCGTCCGATACCTTCGCCATACTTCACTGTACCGAACAGAATTGTTCCTGCTAATGCGTAGAAAAACACCAGTAGAAACATTCCGAATATGATGAAAAACGATTTACACACTGAGACGCCGACTGTAAGCATCAACATTTTCAAGGTCGTATGCTTGCCAGTTATTGTGAAAAATCTCAATATGACAACCATAAAACCAATGAAATATGATAAATCGCTCTGAAACATACAAAATAGTTTAGTGAAGGTGGGCGCAAGTGAATAATGAAGCATACTCTCAGTGTCGTTTGAAGAAATATCCACACGACTCCTGCTACCGTTACTAAAAGGTCGTATCTGTTCCGTCGCGACTGCCAATATCCTCGGGGAGTAAATGCGATGTTCTTCATAACTACTTCAACTACAAAAACGAAGGTAAGAAATGTGCTAACAATGACTAGTCTCTCAGTATGCGTTTCATCTTTTGTCCACTGAAAATATTAATTGCCATTGGTTATTGAACTTGTGGTTTCTCGAAGACAAAATACGTTACCGTTATTGAAAGTAACATGCTGTTGACCAATACAACGACAGCGATGCATCGTTTAAAGGCAATATGCTGCGTAATATCATAGACGAATGCTCTAAACTTGCGTCCATCAGGGCGTGGTGGCAAATGTAGCGGTTGAGCAATCTTTAGTCGTTTCTTCAGATCGCACCATCTTCGTTGATCTACGGTTAGCAATGCAGTTCCTTTGTTTTCGGAGTAGTTAGCAATTACGACACCGACAAATAGTGTTAATCCAATCATACATCCGAGGAAAATGTACACGTGAATATAGATTGCATGAACTGGTCCAAGAGCTTTGATCAACACATCTCGGACATCGATCCAACCTTTATATGACAACACCTCGAACAGTGCCAGCATTGCATCTCCAATGTTATCAAAATTGAACCGTCGTGGGTTCGCCCATACTCTTGGCACTAGCATCGATGGATATGACTCATTGGCACCTGGGGTGAGTTTCATTTTTGTTACGAATACTCGTCTCATGAACACACCAACACAATCTTCTCGCTTGAGTATGGTTGGATCGTTGCAACGCGCCAAACGACCTCCGTACAACTGAACTCCGTAGCTAGCAAAGATGAACATGAGCAGAATCAACAGTGTCGATACCAACAGTATTTCCTTAAAGCCTCGGCAAAGTTCGTAAACTACCTTACGCATATGTGGTACCAATGTAAAAATTCGCAAAGGTCTCAAGCATCGCAGGATCATTAGCAGTTGAGCCGAAGAGTTGCTTGGTACTTGACGAGGCATCCAAATTAAAAACGTTAGTGATACCACGTAGATGAAAACATCTAGTACAGAAGCGACATCCTTGATGTAAGCTTTTGGTGTAAAAAAAAGTCCGTCGGCAAGGATCTTGAGTGCTAGTTCCAAACTCATGAATATGACAAAAGTGTACTCTGCTATTTGTAACGTAATGTGTTCCATGACCCGATGCTGTGGAGTTTCGAACATCATCGATATGCAGGATAATGTCGTGACAAAGATCATTACCCAGTCTAGGTAGGTGACCAGTCCAAGGAAGTTACTAAAATTAGATTAGTGGAGATGTTAGGAACTTTTCTTAGACATCCAATGGTAGATTTGAGGATATTGCGAAGTATTATCCCTAGTTATTAAAAGATCCACAGAGTCTGAACAAATCTATCTTATTGCTGCTAAAAAATACACAAGGAACTTTTGATAACAGAAAAGTGTAACGCTTGCTTCATTTAGAATTGGAACAAACTTTTGCTCATATTGTGGCGCTACTGGTGGACGGTTTTGAATGTTCTTGGCGCCCACGTGTCGGGAATTTTGTCAGCTCGGGAATTTTGTCCGGAATTAACACGGTTTTTATTTACACGTTTTTCGCAATTAACACGGTTTCTCATGAGAGTTTAAAAAGAACTGTCCAGTCGGTGTTGAACAGTCGTTCGCACCGCACGCGTATAGCTCTTGGCTCCTGGAATTTTTTTCTGGCTACCTAGAGTTTCATTGATTCAAGGCTTCAGTCTTTTTCAAGGCTACCTGAATCACTAACTAAGTGACTAAGTGATACAAAGAGTGATATTAGAGTGACTAAGTGATACAAAGAGTGATATTAGAGTGACTAAGAAATTAATCAGCCTTTTTTAAGGCTAGCTAGGAGTCTAATCGAAGACTAATTTAGCCTAGTTAATTTAATTTAAAATTTCATTAATTTCAAAAATGCCTGCGTCCAACCGGAAAGGCAACAAGCCTAAGGCTAAAAATAATTCAATACGGAATAAATCACAATCCGTTATTCAACATTTTTCTAATAACATTCACGATCTTATAGAATCTGAATGTAAAAATAAAAGACAACGGACGGATTTCCCTTCCGTTGATCCTATGCCGTCTAACAATATTTACGAGATTCTTCCTGAATCCGATTGTAGCGACATAGAAGAAAGTTCTTCAAAAATTCCCAAAATGGACGCTTGTCGTTCTGGGAAGAAACATCAATCTATGCCACCAGTGACGGTGATGATTTCCGACTTCAAAGCATTCCGTACTGAGCTTTCTACTTTTCTCCCGGAAGTAAGAGTCTCATTTCAAATCGGACGAAGAGGAGAATGTCGAGTCTTGGTGGATGGATTGGAAGATTACGAACGTCTTATTCGATATTTGTCCGAAAAACTTCATAAATTTTATTCATATGATATAAAATCAGACAGACCCTTCAAGGCTGTCTTGAAAGGATTATCAAATGATCAAAGTATTGATGAAATTAAAAATGAAATAAAAGAATTGCTTGGTTTTGCCCCTTCCCAAGTAATACTTATGAAAAAAAGAGCGAATGGTACTTCTAAACCACGCTCTGGAATTTCCCATGAACTTTACCTAATACACTTCAATCGAAGTGATGTAAACAATTTGAAAACTTTAGAAAAAGTACGTTTCATTTCCCACATTAAAATTCATTGGGAACATTATAAACGGCATAATCGTATTGCAAACTTAACGCAATGTCGTCGTTGCCAAGGCTTCGGCCATGGAACCAAAAATTGTCATATGGATATACGGTGTTTGAATTGTGGTAAATCGCATTCGAAAGACGTTTGTCCAATGAATGAAACCACTGATAAATTTTCATGTTCAAATTGCAATGGAAATCATAAATCCAATTATTTGAAATGTCCTGTCAGGGAAAAAATTTTAAACGCTCGTTCGCTTAGACAACAAGTTAAATCAACGACCTTAAATTTACAGAACATACCTGAAAATTCTTCTAAGGCACCTGCCAATTCGTCTTCTAACGAAAACAATTTATTGACAGGTAGATCGACCTCGTCATCATCTTCTTCTAATGTCAGTTATGCTGGTATATTAGGTAGAAATCTATCTCCTATTTCTTCTAATGTAAATAATCAAAACACAGGACCGCCTTGCAGTTCTTCTTCTAACGAAAACAATTTATTAATAGGAAGACCGGCCAAATCATCTTCTTCTAATGGCAGTCTACCTACAAATATTCCTTCAATGCCATTCGCTTCTTTAAATGAAGTCGATTTAGGCGATATAACTGAAAATAAAATGATCTACCTACAAGATCAACTTTTTCAAATGATCATCCAAATGAATTCGACTTCATCACTTTTTGAAGCATTTCAAATCGGATGGAAATTTGCAAATAATATTATAATGAATTTAAAATTTAACAGTGATGTTAAATAATTATTTGAATATTTTAAATTGGAATGCTCGATCTTTGAAATCGAGTGAAGATGAATTTTATAATTTTCTCAAAGTTCACAAAATTCATATTGCCATTGTGACAGAAACTTTTCTTAAACCAAATGTAAAATTGAAAAGTAATCCACATTATGTGGTTCATCGATTTGACAGGTTTACTGGAATTGGTGGTGGAGTTGCCATTTTTGTCCAACGGCAAATTAAACATCGAATTTTACCTTCTTTCAATACTAAAGTTATTGAAAGCTTGGGAATCGAAGTTGAAACCATTCATGAAATTTATTTCATCGCTGGAGCATATTTGCCATTCCAATGCACCGGCGAACAATTAAATTTCTTTAAAGGCGATTTGCAAAAACTTACAAGATATCGATCGAAATTTTTCGTAATAGGGGACTTAAATGCTAAGCATGTCCAGTGGAATTGTAGGCAAAATAACAGTAATGGTAAAATACTTCATAATCAACTCTCAGCTGGTTACTTTACAGTTCTTCATCCCAGTAATCCTACTTGTTTCTCTTCCGTGAAAAACCCGTCTACAATTGATCTGGTTCTAACAGATCAAAGTCACATTTGTAGTGAACCGATTACTCATGCTGATTTTGACTCAGATCATCTTCCTGTAACATTCAGACTTTCCAACGAAGCTATAATTAATCCAATTAGTTCTATTTTCAACTATCATAGAGCTAATTGGTTGGATAACAGATCTCACATTGAAAATCATGTGGATCACGAAACTATTTTAGAAAATTCTGCGGACATCGACACAGCAATTGATAATTTGAATCATTATATTATCGAAGCTAGAAATCTTTCAGTTCCCAAAGCTCAAACTAAATTAAATTCTCCTATCATCGATGACAATCTTCAACTGCTCATTCGGTTGAAGAATGTTCGTCGACGACAATATCAACGTTCTCGTGATCCTGCTATGAAAAACATAGTTAAGGATTTACAAAAAGAAATTAAACATAGATTTACTCTTTTGCGAAATGAAAATTTCGCTAAAGAAGTTGAACAAATTAAACCATATTCTAAACCTTTCTGGAAACTTTCTAAGGTTCTTAAGAAACCTCAGAAAGCAATTCCTGCTCTCAAGGAAGGCAATCAAATACTTCTTACAAATGGTGAAAAAGCTCAAAAGCTAGCTCAGCAGTTCGAGAGTGTCCACAATTTTAATTTAAACGTTGTGAGTCCTATTGAAAATGAAGTCTCACTGAAGTATGATCATATTTCAACCCAAGTGTTATCACACGATGACATTATTGAGACGAATTTTGATGAAATTAAATCAATTATTAGGAAACTCAAAAACATGAAGGCTCCTGGTAATGATGGAATTTTTAATATTCTTATTAAAAATCTTCCCGATGTTGCCTTGAGACTCCTGGTTAAAATTTTCAACAAGTGTTTTTCATTAGCTTACTTCCCAAAAAGATGGAAAAACGCTAAAGTAATTCCTATCCTAAAACCTGATAAAAACCCAGCAGAAACATCAAGTTATCGCCCAATTAGCTTACTTTCTTCTATCAGTAAACTTTTTGAAAAAATTATCTTGTTAAGAATGATGACTCATATAAATGAGAATTCAATTTTTTTACCAGAGCAGTTTGGATTTCGTCATGAACATTCAACTACTCATCAACTTGTCAGAGTAACGAACATGATAAAATCAAATAAATCTTCTGGGTTATCCACTGGAGTTGCTCTTCTAGACATAGAAAAAGCATTCGACAGTGTTTGGCACAAAGGTTTAATAGCAAAAATGTCTGATTTCCAGTTTCCTATTTATTTGATCAAAATGATTCAAAATTATTTAACTGATCGTACTCTTCAGGTTAGCTATCAGAATTGTAAATCTGAATTGCTACCCGTACGAGCCGGTGTTCCGCAGGGTTCGAGTGTAGCTCCAATCTTGTATAATATTTTCACTTCTGATCTTCCAAATCTACCCGTTGGTTGTCAGAAATCGCTATTCTGTGACGACACAAGTCTGTTAGCCACAGGTAGAAATCTAAGAGTGATCTGCAGTCGCCTACAAAGAAGTTTAAATATTTTCAGTGATTATCTGTCAAAATGGAAAATTAAACCAAATGCAGCAAAAACGCAATTAATTATCTTTCCTCACAAGCCAAGAGCTTCTTTTCTTAAACCAAACAATAATCACATTCTCAAATTGAATGGCTTGGAATTGACATGGTCTGATCAAGCTAAATACTTAGGTTTAACGTATGACAAAAAACTCACTTTCAAGGATCACATTGAAGGAATCCAGGCAAAGTGTAATAAATATATTAAATGTTTATATCCTCTTATAAACAGAAATTCTAAGCTCTGTCTAAAAAACAAATTGTTAATTTATAAACAAATTTTCAGACCAGCCATGCTTTATGCGGTACCAATTTGGTCAAGCTGTTGTTCCACCAGGAAGAAAACGCTTCAAAGGATTCAGAATAAAATTCTGAAAATGATTCTGAAGCGTCCTCCCTGGTTTAGTACAAATGAGTTACACAGACTCACAAATATAGAACCATTAGATGTAATGTCACATAATATTATAAGCAAATTCCGACAAAAATCGATGCAATCTTCAATTGAATCGATTCGCTCTCTGTATTAGTTAGTAAGTTAGTATATAAGTTCCTTTTCCCCATTACACAATACAAGTAGGTTTAGAATTTTCCCTACACAAAAATCTCAGAATTGCGGAAGCAAATGATGTCTTCATGGTAATAACCAAATCATATATATATAACAGGGCTGAAAAGTCACCACTTGTGGCTGAACACCCAATTTAAATCTTAATAATTTAATTTTAACTCATATTCCAATAAATAGTTATTTAAAAAAAAAAAAAAAAAAAAAGAGCTGTCATTTGTTTTTTTTTGGAAAAATTTAAAAAAAAGGAACAGGTTGTCTGTAAGAAAACGATTATGAGAGTTAATTTAAAGTTTGAAAGTTAACTAAAATCATTCATTCAACAATTCACGGGAGTATTGACTGTCGTTCCATAAAATGATGAATTAGTCTTCAGATCTTGAACCCCTGTCGTAAATTACACGACAACGTCTTTTCCGCTCAGCTGTGGTGTATGATGTCAGCATCGTCATTGATATCATCGAGAATTTCGGAGCGTTGAAGAACTAGTCAAATTTACTTCAATTCTTCATCATATCGAGCAGTACAGTATTTCATACCCATTTGAATGATATAGCTCTAGTAGTATTATGATTTACGCCGACGAAATAAGTTGCTTCAGCATGACACATAGTTAACGCTCGTATCCGTACTGTATTTTACAGTATTGCACTGTATTTTCGACTCAAATACTGTGTACTGTTTTCTACCCTCAAATCTACTGTATTTTAATTTGTACTGTATTTTTCACACTAAAGTTTAATACAGAATTTTAAATCTTCAACGCATCGAATTTCGATCAACACGTAGCGAATGTAAATGAGAACACAACAACAATACACACAATTTTTTTCATTCATAATTGTTCAGAGCGCGTCACAACAATCAAGCGAAACTTTGATGATTAAAGATAAAGAAAAATGTCTCAACCAAAATGAAAATATACTTTAAATCAAAATCATTATCAAAAACATCCGCTTCTCAAAAAATGTTGTTATTACTTTCGCACATTTTTTAGTTTTTGAAGAATTTTAAAATGCCCCAAAAAGGAAATAAAAATAATTGAGTTTATGAACTTGCTTTGAACGATTTGTTTAGTCTTAAGACGTAGACGTAGAGCCGTATTGAGTAAGTTTCACATGATATGCGAATACAACTGTGTAATGAAAACCGCGAAAAAGCTACCGCAGAGACGGTATTCGAACCCGAAAATAGTTCCTATCCTCCTAAATCCTTTTGCCAATTTGCCTAATTGAGGGCTGAAACACCTAGCGGAGGGATTGTTATTGAGAAATGAACGCCGTAGGGGCCGAGCACAGCTGAACATGCTCGGTTCTTATGTTCATTTAGGCTGTTTTTATGTGTGTCTCACATGCAGGATAGTTCAATAGGTAAAACGATTTACCCGTATTTGGCTTGCTACGGGTTCGAGTCCCATCTCTGTGATGGCTTTTTCGCGGTTTTCATTACATAGTTGTATTCGCATGTCATTTTTTCAATCTATTTTCCTCGTAAGACGCTGATCAAATTTATTTGCTTTTGTTTTGTATTCACTATTTTTAGAAAAAAGTGTACTGTAAAATGTACTGTATTTTGAAAGTCGATGTACTGTATTTCCTTGATTTTTACGCCAAATGTACTGTTTTTCGTAAAAAAATATACGAGCGTAACACATAGTAATACCTTTTCTAATTTGATTTATATTCATCTCTTTGAATTCTTCCCCTTTAATTCTGTCTCTGCGTGCATAGATCTTCATCCAATACCCATGTCTTCCCACTCAGTTTAGTTGAAAATGACTGTTAAGATCGTTAGTGTTTACTACACATCGCACCTTCGGAATTGAAAAGAACTGATTCTCAAGCTTGATTTGTAGTGAAAGTGTTTATTGGTGGTGTTAATAGCACTTCTTTAGTCGAACGTTCTAATTTGAAAGTATTATCGTTTTTCTGAAAACTGAATGCATTATACAGAAGACATGAGCCATTTAGATTAATTTTCTTGTCGTACAACGCGTTTTCTAAGTGTTCTAATTAAAATTTATCATCCAATGTGTTTTATCAAGTATGACTGGACCCTTCTCGTAACCTCTGGCTGTTTATTCAGATTTCCGTTTTTATTGTGAAACAACAGTTAAATTTTCACAGTTATGTGCACCTTGTATAAATTTGGGAATTAAAAAATATGCTTTTTTTCCCCTTCAAATTATCAAAAGTTACATTTTATCCAAAACAAAACAAACAAATAATCAAATATACGGTTTTTGACATTTTTACGTTAAATTTTCCACGAAGTTTTTTTTGCACGGTTTCCGCAATTAACACGGTTTTCTTTTACACGGATTTTTTTTAACACGGTACGTAACCCCCGTGTTAAAAGAGACCTTAGTGTACTTTGTAAACAATCAACAAGGAAGCCGAAAATCAACAAGGAAGGGAAAAAATTGTGCACAGTTATTTGGAAAATCCATTGTGGTCTGCATCTAGGCTAGCTAAACAGCCGAAATTGTCCAGAAATACCGTATGGCGCGTTATCAAACGGTATAAGGAAACATTGACGACGATTCGGAAGCCTCAAGCCAATCGTCGGAGTGGAACTGTCGACCGGAAACTGCGTGGTAAGATTTTGAAGACGATTAAGAGGAATTATAATCTGTCGGACCGTGATTTGGCCAGAAATTCGGTGCTGCCCATAGTACCGTGAGGAGAGCTCGATTCCGGGAAGGAATCAAGTCTTATCGAGCTAGCAAACAGCTAAATCGGACCATAAAACAGAATAGTCTGTTCAAAATTAGGAATTCGTGCTCGGAAACTAGATGACCAGGTGCTGACCAAGTTCGACGGGTGTCTTCTGATGGACGATGAAACCTATGTCAAGGCTGACTTCAGGCAAATCCCAGGTCAAAAATTTTACTTGTCAACGGCTCGGGGGGATGTTCCAGCCAAATTTAAATTTGTTTTTGTCGACAAATTGCAGGGCATTTGAAGCTGTGTAAAAAAAAAACGAAAGTTTTCGCTACAAATAAGACAATGACATCGTAACTATACCAAAAAGAGTGTCTCCAAAAACGAATTTTGCCGTTCATTCGATCCCACGACCATCCCGTAATGTTTTGGCCAGATTTGGCAAGCTGTCATTACAGCATGGTCGTTCAAGAATGGTATGCAGAGAAAGCGGTCCAGTTTGTTCCGAAAAACCTTAACCCACCCAACTGCCCAGTTCCGCCCTATTGAGAAATACTCGGCAATCATGAAGAGGAGACTCAAGGCAAAAGGAAAGGTTGTCAAAGACATCTATCAGATGACGACCTGGTGGAATAAGATAGCTAAAACGATGGACGAAAAAGGTGTGCGCCGCCTAATGAGCCGCGTTACAGGAAAAATTCGAGAATTCCCTTCGAAACCGTAATTTTATCCGTATTTTTTCTTAGAAGTATGAAGAAAACGCTACATTTGTATAAAAAAAGATTTTGAATTCAATAATAAATATCTGAAATACAGGCAATTGTTTTTGTTCCAATTCTACCTGAAGCAAGCTTTAAAACAAGTTCCGCGTAAACTTTCACGCTGTCTAAAAATTATGTGTAGCATTTGGCAACTTGAAAACAAAAAAAGTATCAAGAGAACTTTCTCGCTGAATAAAAAAAGTATAATGTATTCCAGAAGCTGCTGGGCAATTATGACGTGCTGTTTAGAATGCTATTCATATACATTGTAAACTGCGTTAGCGAGATAATTTCCTTTGTACCGAGATCCCCAAATGACCATTGTTTGGAATGTTACTATATGGTTTTTGCTTTTTTTAGTGAATCAAAACGGAATGCATAAACCGATACACTGAAGAAGGATGTAAGTAACATTCCGAAATACGCGTATCTGTATTGTAACGTTTGTTATGCTTCATTAAAGTATAGTGACTTTGTGAAAGTGTAATAACGTGACAGTGAAATAGTGGAATTAAATGGTACAAAAATAGTGCAGCTGTTTGGAATGCATATACTTACTGCATACTTTTATATTGAACTTTTCGCTCCTTGCCAGTCAAAGGATCTTTCAGCCTAGCATCATACCGACCGTGAACGAGTCTTTGACAGATTTTCCTAAATTTGCTTTCTCGCGGTACAGCAAACAGAGGTGTGTCGAAAAAAGGATGATTCTCCCGTAGATCTTCTTCGCGTTGATTTCTTCTCATCTCCGCTTGCTGCCGTTTGGCTTGGAGTATTTTAATATCCAAATCATGTGGTCTCGCTCGTGATGAGGTCACACGGCTAGCAGCTCCAATATCTCCATTTTCCATCAGATGCTCGTAAGTTTGCTTTAGTTTAATCGACCCGCTACGAACACTCCGGCGAATCGATCTAGATCCGAACTTTTTCTGGTCCATTCGCCAAGGCTTTGTTTGAGTTATTGTTCCTTGGGGTTTCAGACCACCCTTTCCTCCGGCAACTGGAATCATTGCAGAGTCTCCAAGCATTAGGCGTTGATTATTTGAATCATTGATGATGTGAGTTATTGCCATTTTGCGTAAACTGTTTCCTACGGTTCGTACTTTGGCAGTTTTATTCATTACATTGACAGGTTTCTGTTTGCGATAGACAACCTTTGATTCCCAGCACTCGGACATCGGTCGTTTGTATCCTTCGTTATATGACGGATCCTCGGGCTCCATTTCTATAACAAATTGCTTCATGAACGACTCACGAACCTTTGGCAATGTAAAGTCGTTCGGTATTTTGTGGAGAATAGTCATTTGTGGGGAATCGGGAAATTTTTCGAAGATTCGTAAACGAAAAGGCAGCGTTTCTTTGATTTCTGCGCTTTGCTCACGAAATTTTAATTGCTTCAACTTTTTGATATCCTCGTCCAGTTCCAAGTTGTCCAGAATGACTGCGACGAACAAACTTAACACGATCTGTTGATAAAAAAAATACGAATAAAGCTAATAGTTATTCTACATGTTTTGCTACCGAACAACTTACCAAAGTAACGAACAGATGATACAATATAAAGTAAACTGCCACTAATGGGGTTAACGTTTTACTAGTCCGAATCATCGTTTCATCCATGACTTCAACCCACGCTTCCTGTGTGAGAATCTGGAACATAGACATGAACGCATCGGGGAAGCTCTCGAACTTTGTATAATCACACAAGAAGCAAAACAGCTGCATTGAAATGCTCGAACTTATAATAAGTAAACACATGGTGAATATTATCAAAGATCCGAGTTTTTTACCCGGACCAAAGATTTTGTACACAAAACCTTCCAGCATAGGCGAAGCCTTTATCAAGCGTACCACCCTCAACACTTGAAAGTAGGTAAATCCTGATAGATATAATCCAGGAATGATATGAAGGCTTGTTCCAATAGCTAACAAAAGTTCAAATTTGTGAATTGAATGTTTGAAGTAGCCTCTCCAGCCCAGACAATAGATTTTGAATAACGTTTCGAGATCCAATAAGAAAGTGAACGCCATTTCAATGTAGTAATATTTTTCGTAGAACACTTGTCTTGGCCTTCCATCATGTTTAAAATGCATTGTTGCTGTTACTATTCCATTCGCAAGAATCGTGGACATTACGAGCAGTCTAAAGTACGGCGATTTGAGAATCGAGTGGCATGTTTCATTCGCCAAACCACCGTGTTTGTTCTCGTCAATAGTTATCAACTTCCACCCAGTGTCATCTCCTGTTATGATCTGAAAAGATATGTACACTTGCTTTATGCAAATCTTTAATAGTTTATATTAGCCCACCTGTGAAGCGGTGCTGTTCTGAATTTGACCACGCACACCCCACATCTGCTGGAATTGAACTCTGATTTCATTGAATGTTTCCGTAATGACGGCGATGAAGACGTTCTTCACCAACCAAGCGAGGAAGAAAATCATGGTACTGAAGTAGAAAGCTGCGCGCCAAGCCGGAAGACTATCAATAGCTCGGTACATTATGAAAACCCATCCTTCCTGGGAAGCTGCTTGGTACACCGTGAAGATGCTGGTCGCTGAAATAATTATTTCGTAGAACAAAAGGATCTCAACTTCGCTTCATCCCATACCTATATCCTCAAACCCATTGAAGCCTTGAACGTAGTTTGAAAGAAAATCCATTTTCATGCACTTCATTCCGGTCGGACATTGATAACCTGAGTCTGGATCCATGGAGCAGAAGGTGTCCGGAATGGCTAAAGAGTTTATGGTGAGCCCTCTGTAAAAACAATATGTTCCAATGTAGAAATAGATGTGAAAACCGGTTTCATTCAAACTCACTCAGGTTCCGTAGAGTTCAACACACAATGATTCTTCAGTTCACCAAAAAACTGCACGCCTAGTAAACCGTAAAGTGACATAAAAAACAGGAAGAACAGTGTGACGTTGTATATTTGCTGGCTGGACCGCTTGAAGATCTGATTGATACGGCTTTTTGGCATGGAAAACTTCAGGAAAACTCGTAAAAACCGAATCATTATCAACGGTCGTGGCGCTCGGAGAATACTGAAGTAATGAAACTTTGGCACAATCCCGAGCATTTCGAACACGTGCAGTACCACAGATACCCACAGAAAAAATACCATGGAGGCGTCGAATTGACACCAGTGATCCTTCAGATAAGGTGCCTCTCCCTATTTCATAAAAAAATAGTGTTTATAAACAAAATCGATTATACATTTTGAGAAGCGGTTCTTACTCTTAAAAGGCCGCGTATGTGAATTTTGGCTATCATTTCTGACGTAAACAATAGTGTGACAACGATGTCGCTGCATAGTGTGAAGTATTGTAGGAACGGGTACCGTTCGAATGTCTTCGGGGTATTCAGGGATATCGATGTAAGCGATATTAAGGCACATAAACGCATTAATCGCCGAACCCATAGCTAGAAATAAAACATGTTTTAATTTTTTTATCTATTTGGTTCACTATTATACAAAAAAGTATAAACGAGTACTATATACAAAAGCAAACAAATTTAAAACATGTACAAAAATTCGTGTTATAGCATGCACATTGCTAAATAATTAAGTGTGCCACGTGCACTATAATACATCGTGCATTTAAGCTTAATGTGAGAAAATATGCTCTTTGTACATTGAGTTTTCATAGAATCTATAGAATGATGAATGGTCCATCAAGCACATAAAATGTTTGCATATAGTTTCAACTGTCGGCAACGTTATTTTACCACTGGTTATTGCATAAATTTCAGGTAAACTAATATTGCTATCATGTTTCGATGTCGCACCCAATTTATATGCTCGTTATTTACCAACGTTGTATTGCACTGGCAGAAAGCATGGGAATGTATACAAAACAAAAGTATTAATAGACTAAGCGATAATCTGAGAGAAGAAGACATGCAAAATTTTGTCTCTCTGGAAGGAGTACCTTCTACAGCGCATGGTCGGATCTGATTCTCTATCGCAGAACTAGGAACTGTCAGATGAAGGTAAATTAACAAACTTGTTGGGAAAATTTTATCTACTACATCAACAATCACAGATAATCACAACATCATCCATTGAAACTAAACTGAACGAAACCCAATCATAAATTTATGAAAAAAAATTGAGAACCTTGTTAACCCATTCAATGTCGGCACTTTCATTGAGCGATTCTTCTGGGCCGTAATCTGCCAATATTGGTTCGCCCTTAATGCTTTGCTTTCTACCCAGCATTTTTCACTTTTCCCAATATGGCGGATTTACTGGGACCAATGCAGATTCCAGTACCCACACCCTAAATGGTATATTGTGATAATGCACGTTTATGATAAATTCATTTCCGTCTGAGTTACATTTTATGGGGTTTTTCACACTTTAATGTTATCGGGTAAACTAATAACTTCATTCCGATTTATTGGAGATTCTAGCTTTTTTAAAGCAATTCATATTTATTGTATATTAACACTGCATCCAATATAGTTTGCATTAATACTATTTTATGTGTGGTGCATTTGTTAATGGAGGTAAAACATATCACTTGTTTAAGACGAAAAACCCTATTTTTCACTCATTTTCGTTCAAAAATTATCCAGTACTTGTAGTTACAATTCCAGAATTAAATAAGTACTTTTCAAGATGGCATAACACCTGAAAAATATCTATGAGCTTGCGCACTTTAAGAAATTCTGTATTGTTGATGTTCTCCTACTGTAACATATAAAATAAAGCGCGAACTCTCGAATCGATGTCAAACGCTTTCATTAAAGTGTTTATACCAAATGTATGCTATGGTTCAATGATTTTCTAAATCAGCAATTTCGTCTCATTTGTACTCACCAGTATTAGATCAGTGGGATTTCTATCAACTAAACTACCAGTACGAGAACGAAAAAAGAGAACCTGAACCTTATATCTTATATTATTGAATGTATGTGTACTGTCAGTATGAAAGAAATGGCCTTTGAACATTGACCGTTGCCCCTCCTGAAATCGGATACTTCCACCGATTGCTTTAATACATAATATTTTCGCCTTCACCTTTTATACATTTTATTAAAATATCTGAAAATTTTTTTTCGTTCATTAAAGATATTCTCAGATGTTGATTGATTACTGTGGACGAAACCAGGACCCACTATTATAAGCCAGAGAACAGACCCATTACCCGACAATGGACTGAAGCCAGCACAAGTGCTTCTAAGAGGCGAACTGTCATGGTATAGTTTTCGTGGAGTACCTCGAAATAGGAAAAAAACACTATCTACAGCAAATGCTAGTGTGCATTACTGAAGCGATTGAAGCCCGGAAAATTCGTTAAATTTTTAGACAATGCGCCGGTTCACAAGAGCATCGCGTAAGTTTCATTTTGTTGTGTTTGATCGGTATTTCTGGAACCTGAACCGCCCAAGTAATTAATATGACCTACAAACTAGTATAGTTTTGATGAATGTTAAGAAGACTCTTCATGTTCTTCACTAGTCGAAACAAGGGAGCCCCCTAGGATTACTCCTTTCATATCATTTGTGAATGATTTATGCAGTGAATTATTGTCATTTGAAAAATGTGTGCTGACTATGCCCATGCAAATTTAGGACTCATCGATTGACCCATTCTTTTGGAGAAAAATAATTTTAACGTTCTGAGTAGAACCTTTCACTTCCGGTGAAACTCTCAACAGGTAAGCACGTTGCATTGTGTTAGTCTGGAGAAAATTCGAGTATTACGCAAGAAAGAAAGGACGTCCGTACTTTGACGACTCGACGCAGCCACGCAGCGAGATTTTCGCTTGTAGTCCAGTGCAAAGAAAGTCCAGTGGACTATAAACGAAAATTAACTAGCAATATAGCCTAAGTTGCTGTGCCATCAAATCGGCGTCATCTCAAGTGAGGTGACGCCAACCAGAAAAAGAAGAAGAGTAGAACATTCTATAGATATCGGACTTTCTTCGAAACTCAATTGATCGCATACAGTGCGGCCATAACAATCCCATGGATGCTCATTATCATCGTTTCAAAACTGTACATCATCGTTTGAATTGAACATATTATTAAGTTACATAGACGCAGTGGCGTACCGAGGAAATTTGGCGCTCGGGGCAAAATAAGGTTTTCCGTTCCCTCGTTGGTTTAGTAAGCAAAAAAAAAAGCTCAACTCCATCTCAGGAAAGATGACTTGGAGGGAAAAAAAGGTTTCCAAGGATTGGTTTTCCGCCCCCCTAAAAACGTTGCGCCCGGGGCGGGTGCCCCCTTTGACAACCAACCCCAACCCGGTAGGATACATTGTTCATATAATGAAATATCATCGAATTATTTTACACACGACTTAAAATATACACTTGAAATAAAATTAAGAATATAATTTGAATATGTAAAAGAATTGAAATTAGGAAAACACTCGCTTAACTCCCTTTCTATCAAAAGCAAAAAATTGACGGATCTGGCGATAAAATCGTTTATTAAAATCTCAATGAACATTAGAAATTGTCCCAAGTGCTAATGACAGTTTCTCTTTGCTTACTTTCTCTTTCAATTATCAAAAATTGATGGGTTTTGTCATTATCCTATATGAAGTGATAGAGGTAGAGATTTCTGATTGGACCGTAATAAATCTTGCCCCAATTAAAAATTTGACAGTTCTCAAGATGTGCAATCTCTCATGAAATCGTATGCTTCGAGTACGACCTATGGAACTGCCGACTAAATCGTACTACATTATTGGTTAGTTTGTTAGTTTATTGGGTTCCTTTGAACGCAAAGCGTTCCATCGAGGAGCTATGTTGTTGTTGATGTATGAATCAACTGGTTTCATCTCTTCGATTCCAGGAAACGATTTACGAATGTGGTTGTATCGATACATTGTAAAATATTTAATGGTCCGTGTTAAATTCACATCAGAGTACTTGCAACAATTCAAGAATTCGCCTGTTTCTAAGTACGATTATTCACCCGAACAAACCCGACAATGCTTATTGTTTGAGTTTTAAAGCATTTAAGTTTGGGTTCCAGTGTTCGAGATTATATCGATTATTGTGTACTTCAATAGAATATTATAGAGTCGATCAATGAGCATTATATTTTGTAACATTCGCATGGGCTTATCGCACGATAAACCCTAATCGCATGTTGGTAAAGAAATTTTTAAATGATCTCTAAAAAAAATCGCTGGTGGAATGCGTTTCATAGCAAAGAGCAATATTCTGCAAAATATTTCACATGTGACATTTGCTGTATTGGATTGTGGAGGGGATATTGGATTTATGTAAACAGTTCAACAGGTTTGTTTACCATATTCAGGAGCATTATCGCAGAGAGTAGTAAATATCAAACTTTCTCATTTTCTCCTAACAACCTGTTGATTTCCTCGTCCGCACAGCTGATTATAGATAAATTTCAATAACAAGGGAGACGCTAACAGTACGCTAACAAGGCCAAACAATATGTTTGAAGCTTGGTTTAAATCTAACTTCAACGCTATCCGAAATTCGGGTCTGTTTCAAACCTGTTTTGCCTTTCTCAAATAGAAAGGCTATGCAAACACTGTGAAAACCAACTTTTTAACCGATGGCCGACCGACTTTTTAATGTCCGAGTTCAATATACCATTCGATTCAGCTCGACGAACTGAGCAAATGCCTGTTTGTGAGTGTGTACACTAAATTATTATTGCCGAATTCCAGCGAAACTTTGCTTAAGTTAGCCGAGCTGAAATGTCAGCAAATACGTTCAGCAAGGATTGTTAGATGACGTTTCAACAACTTACAACTGTCAGAACTTCACTGAAAAATCAGTTGATAATTATCTTCTTTGCGGAACAGTTCAATGAATCAATGCAGAAATTAATGACACGCTTAATTATTATAGTTGCGTTTCAGCGAAATTTAGTTGAAGTTTGCCGATCTTGAATGTCAGCAAATACGTCCAGCAAAAACTGTTAACTGACGTATCAGCAACTTACAACTGTCAAAATTTCACTGAAAAATGTATCTTCTTTGCTTTGAACTAAAGAAGAAAATAATGACAGTATTTTATTAAAAATTTCAGTGATTATAATATAATCAATGAACGCTTTGGCATTCATTGTGTATCACTTCATTCACAGCAAAAGATGTTTTATTGAATTAGTTACAGCAAATCATTTTGCCAAAAATTCAGTGTGTGTGTGTGTGTGTGTGTGTGTGTGTGTGTGTGTGTGTGTGTGTGTGTGTGTGTGTGTGTGTGTGTGTGTGTGTGTGTGTGTGTGTGTGTGTGTGTGTGTGTGTGTGTGTGTGTGTGTGTGTGTGTGTGTGTGTGTGTGTGAATGTAACAACAATATGTGCTAACTTTCTCGGAGATGAGTCAACCGATTTTTGTTATCTTAGATTCAAATGAAAGGTCTTATGGTCCCATAGGCTTCTATTAAATTTCCTTTGGTTCCGATTTCCAGTTTCAGAATTACAGTGCAGTAATATGTGCAGATTAATTTTCTCGGAGATTATTTGATCGATTTCCACCAACTAAAATTCAAATGAAAAGTCTTACAATTCTGTGAAAAGTTCCAAAATTTGATTCCGATTTCCGGTTCCGGAATGATGCACACAGCGTGCGCTGTTCGATTTTGTCCACGCTATAAAGAAAACGAAAACCGACGCCAAAGCTCTGTTATGAAAACCAACCGAATCATTGACAGTCATCATACATGTGCATGTCTTTTCAACCGTGTTGAAGAAACCAGAACTGCAGTAAAAAACACGAAAGTCTGTTACTGGTGTGTGGTTGAACATGGTGTTGCGGTTGAGAGAAATCATTTACACTTTACAGGCCCTGTGGAAGAGAGATTTTTTTGCTGGGATACATACCGCATACTATAAAAATATAATATAACTATAAAAATTCGAATAAAATGATCGGATAATAAACCACATAAAAAGAGACTTGAGTGTATCAGTAATGCAACCGACTAATCACCCTATTTTCTCTATCAACACAATTGTCTCAGAGAAGTCAGGATCGATTACGGAAAGCTGAGAATAATTTTAAGGCTATAGTGTATTAACAGATCAAGTTCAAAAATGTAATAACACTTCCGATTCTGACGATTCTACAGTTTATTCATAGTGAAATCAGAACACCTAATGATAATTCCAAATGCTATATAAAATGGCTTTTGTTGAGCTTCGTAGAAAATGGAAGAAGAAACCAAGTTGATTCTCGATTCAATGATCTATGTTATTTATAACGGCTACGTAGGTTCCATTCCTGGTGCGGCGTAGATACATAAAGTCGAAGCATCGATATTGGGCTATTTGTTGCCACAAATTGATTATATTGGTGCGAATAACCTTTGGTTTCAACAAGAAGTGACAACGGACCACACATCTCGCGAAACATTTAACTTTTTAAATGAAAAATCTTCGGACCGCATGATTTCCGATGTCATTTAACCGGCCAATGTGAGCTGACCCCTCTTGATTGATATCGTAGCCCCTCGTAGAATAATTCAAGACCTTAAATGGAACATACCACCGCTTATTTTGAAAAAAAAACTCATCCAAAATGTTGATACTCGAATAAGCCCTTAAAAAAAGCTGCAGTGGGTATATGGGCATATTGTGTTTCATACATAATTGCCATAAACCAGCTTTTCATAATCAGTAAAAGGAGCCGGGTATAGCGTGATGGGTTAGTCGATGACTTTCACTCAGCCCACCTCGGTTCGATCCCCAACCCCTCACATATAGGGTCAGAAAGCTTTTCTGGCCCGAAGAGGTGAATGACCTTAAGGTTAAAATCTCTATAATTGAAACAAAAAAAATAATCAGTAAAGATTCCCGATCAACTTTATTTTACGATAGAAAACAACAAACTGATGGCCCATCCTGTATAACCTATTGCTATTACTTTTCACGACGGTTTCCTTTTTGATGGATTCGCTTATGCTTGGCTAATGTGCTGTGATCCCTAAATGTTTTATTGCAGGTGTCGCAGATAAACGGCTTCTCACCTGTATGGATTCGCCTGTGTGTGAGCATTACTGACCGTTGCCTGAAGTGTTTGGAACAGAAATCACACTGATAAGCTTTTTCGTTGAAATGAATCTTCATATGCCGACGCATACTCGTATATTGGGCAAAGTTACGACCGCACTGGACACATTGAAATGGCTGATCTTTAGTATGGGTATTTTCATGCCCAGATAACGACACTGCGGTTGGACAGATCTTACCGCAGTGACTACATTCGTAATGCTTTTCATGTGCCACTTTATGAGCTTGAGCAGATTGAATATTTCCGAAGCTTTTTTCACATCGCTCGCACGGGTACAGCATGAAAGTATCCGGATGCAAAAGCTGACCATGCTGCACAAGCTGAATCGAATTTGGGAGAATTTCTGGACAAAAGTCGCATTTATACAAATTTGTTCTTCGTGTCGTGTTTCCTGTGTACTCTTTCGTCATCTTGTGAATGTTTTGTGTATGCTTACGAAGATCTTTCACATTATGGAAACGTTCTGTGCATTCGGAGCATTCAAAAATTTTTGGTCCTTTAGCACATTCGTGCAGTTTCAACTCATTGATTGTTTGAAAAATCGACAAACAATGTCGACAATGATGCACATACTCGGGGAAATGTGCTGTATTCGTATGCCTGATAAGAGCAATTCTGCTTTCGAACATATTTGCACATACATTACAATGATGAAGTTTTTTCGAATTATCGAGGCTTTCATCGTCAGAAATGCCCAATGACACGGATTTTTCTTCATCTACTTCTACCAACGTGTCTATGTCATATTCAGTACAATCGACATTATCTTGTATCATCCCCACAATCTTGACCGTTTCTGAACTACAACTTTGATCCGACGCATACATAATATGTTGAATATTTGTGAATTCATCAACAGTAACCTTGCATCCAGGCGATTCTGCTTCCAGTGAACCCATTTCTTCTTCGTATATCGATACTTCTGCTTCAGACAAGTTGTCAGTAACGTCAACCAATGATTCTTCCAGCAACGCCTCTTCATCTTCTTGATCATTACATATAATTTCTATTTCGTCAACTGTGGGTTGTTGACCAGTTTCTTTTTTTAAAGTAGATTGACAGATATCAGACACAATAATGTTAGTGACTTGGTTTTCTGTTTTGGAAGCTTCATTTTGCTTGACAATTTTAGGCTTTTCATTTGCATCATATTTAGTATCAGAATCAGAATGGCTGCTATGAAAGATATATAAATTAAGGATGCGTATTAACGATTTAATAATTAAAATACCCAATTAACAGAGTTTGAAATTTTCTTTCGGACTCGAGGAAGAAGCTTCGAATGTCCTCGACTGCGTCTATTTTCCCTATACACCCATTGCAAACAGTAGACAGCTTTTCCGTGTCTGAAAACTTTTTAACTAATTTAGTACATTTCACTAATAAAATAAAGGTACCCTACCTTGATCTGGAATAGCTCATACACTTTGTCTCTAATTATAAATTGTTTATGTTTGCTATATAGTGAATGTATTTCGCCAAGTGGCGTTTGTTGCAAGCACAAGCGGCAGCAAACTTCAAACATTGTGCCAAAAATCCTTCCTTTTTCTTAATTCAACTATAGATGGACGTGTAACAATTCACTTACTTCTAATACAAACATCTGCAGTAATTAAAAACCTTTCATGGTTTCAAAGTTTTCGATCTGTTCAAAAAATAATATCGTAAACAAATTTTGACGATCACTCTCACGTTCATAGTGGCCAGATTGTTTTTCTTGAATAAATTTACATTAGAGTGCCTATAACCACTATAGTCACTCTAATTTACATCATTTCAAATATATTCGCAGATATGAAGCCAATGTTCAGACCTGGCAGCTCTGGAATACTTCTGCACGCTTATAAAAAAATGGCACGATTTTCATTGAAAGGAGTAAATAAAAAAGTTTTCACCATGCATACGACGACACGACCTGCCACTCGCCTATCAAAACTGTATCGTAAATCTAAGCACCCCTCAGTAACTCGTAATGTCAAAACGAGTTCACTTAAAATTTTATGAAACTGGCAACTTGGGCCGATAAATTGTTATTTTTCGAATAATAGTTACCATAACCTTAGTTACGTATAAGATATAATTGAAAATATCAACAAAACGAGCCGAAGTGTCAAATACACATAGGAATTAATTCTGAAATAATACCACAGACTAACAGACAGGACACTTAAATTAGATTCTTCAATCATTTTAACGGTCATTTCGTATATTACTTTATTTGGGACAGTACTCACATGTGTCATGATGGCGCCACGTTACCGTATCAAAAACATCCTGTCTGTCATCTAGATTGTGTTTATTTTTTTCATTTACCAACAGAGTTGCCATCCATACATAATTACCTGTAATGTATTGATTTGTATACGTCCATGCGAATTTCATGCAGGAAACAGATTTAATATATATTGTTAAAACTATATACATAATTGTGCCTACTTCTCATCCTCCAACGCAATACAAAATCGAACCCGTTTTGTTACAATATTTACTTGCTTCTGGTCTGCCGCCACTTAATTTCGGGTGAAAACTACCAACACAATAAAATATAGTCTAGATGAACAACGTTGAGTCAAATAAATGGTTCCAACATCGCGAAAAAGTTATTATCAACGTAATCCAAATATTTATTGAGACGATTCATTTTCAAATATTTTGATGAAATCAGGCATCCCTGCAAGCAGCTGATCGGTGTTGACAAACGAGGGGAAACCAACTAGTAAAAAATATTTTACATAACACAAGGGGTGTACAGATAGTAAATAGTTCGCGCAGTACAATATAGGTGGAACTAGTGCATCACGAAAAATTATTTTTATAAGAATTTACTCATACTGTCATGTCTGTTAGTCTGTGATAATACTACATGTATAAAGACGTAGATTCGTGAAATTCGGTTCACCAATGTCCGAAAAATCTTACTCCAGTTGAAAGATTATGTTTTTGAATGCTAGTGTGTAATCTAAAAATATATATGGATGAAAAAAGGAAAACTGAGTGCAAACATTATTATTACCTGCAAAACCATTAACTATTACGATGTTGTTTCGTTGTACTTTCATAGCTTTTCCGAAATATTGATCCTTATTATCGTTCTCACTTCCACTTCACTTGATTATACCTATTACCAGTATCACGCATAGTTAAGTGATCATTGTAGTGGAAAAACCTCATTTTTTCAACAATATATTGATGACGTGATTATTATAACATCAAGTGCATTCAAGTAATTACTTTTGTTTCTGAAGCGATTTCCCTTATATAGATTTACATTCACTTCACTCGATTTTCACCGTGTAGTGATACCGGTAATAAGGGCCATTCTTACCCAAGCTAGGTTTTGTTTGCAGCTTACGTACGAAAACTATTAATTTTCAAGTCATGAAAGGGCCACGAAGGATTAAAAAAGTTTTTGAGTAGTACGATAGAAGAAAAATTAATTTAACATAAGAATATTATGCATTTAATGTTACAGATATTTATTTCAAGAACATGTCATACTTCCTAGTACGGTTTGGGGTGAGTGTGATGTAAAATTAACATATGAAATTGATGAAAATAATTTTTCATTCTCCGCTATCTTAAGCCTGTTTTGTTGTACCAGGAATTGCGTAGTTGTTCATTGTGCATTCTATTGACGAGACACTCGCGTTTTCTCCAGTTTCCATTTTTCTGTAGCGATCAATAACTTTGGTAAAATTATTGACGACAGTTCAATTGAAATGTTACTTACAGCGATATTTTTCCGAATTATAAATCTCTCACTTTCATTTAACTTTTTGCACTAATCTTGTGATTCTTTTTATCAAGCGTTAGGTAATCATAGAACGTCTGCCGTACATACTCGATGAAGAACTGTGTTAAAAATATGTTTAATATTGCTGTTAAGAAAATGATATAAGATACTAACCTTTTTTCGGAATTTACGGGCCAACATTACTTTCAAAAAAAGAATTAGCAGAATTTGCCATGTTGGTTGTTCTTGTGGGCCTTGACTTAAACTTTATAAAACATAGAGATCTTGATTTTTTTTAATTCCACTAAGTTCTCGTTAGCTTTCAAATTTTCACGCTCCACTTTTATTGTCTAGAATATTTTTGTTGTTTTCCGTATTTTCTTTAAATCGTTTGTTTATTTATGTTGGGGTTCCTTAGAAACGAGTTCATGGTAACTAAACAGTGTTGCTAGAGAACATTATTTTTGTCATAAACAAGGGGTCACTAGAATTGTGGTAACTGGCGGTAAATCGTTAACGATCACTTTTATTTTCGATTTTTCTTTGGAGTGTCTGGTCGTGTCGTCGATGCATAGTTCGGGGTTTACGACTGCTTAGTAATTTGTGAGCTACTAAGTGACTGTGACAACAGAAATTCATTTTTTGCAAATTAGCTATAAATTTATATTGTTTTCGTTTGAGAAAACTGAAACTGACCCAGGGTAGCTCCATCAAACAAACACTTTAACGAAACTGCTTAAACTTAGTGAGCAAGCAAACCTGATATAAAAACTAGGCTCGAAAATGACTCAATTTTCAGTTCAATAACTTTGAAACCAGGTTGGCTTCAAACAAACGGGTGGAAACTGGGTTGGATTTGGTATCAAGTAAAAATCACATAGATATGCATCTCGGAAGTAATTTTTTCTTTCGAATAATATGAAAATACTTCATTCTAAAAAGATCGATCTGATTTTTTTTGTATGCAGAAATTTAACTACATCCGTTAGTCGATAATAACTTTTATTTTTAAATAAACAGAAGAGCCATATATTATTAATCTTTTCAGCTATACTACTTAATTTACATATTGAAACCATTAGAAGGCGTGTTTTTTGTCACTTTAAAGAGGAACTGCCAAGAGTAATTTAGGTATGTTTGAATGTCGAAGTAAAAAACAATTGTAAAATGCAATTGTTTGAATGTGTTAACAATAAAATTGAAATACAGCCATGTTTGACTTTTCTGTCATAATTTGGTATACTTGTATAGGTTTCCATGAGTGGTGCAAATAGAACGACGTCCAGAATAGAAAATTGATGGTCAATATATTTCGTGATGAAAACAAAAATAATATGTTCATGCTATTCACACGATTTACCATCACCGGTAAAGAATGGTTGCGAAACAACGACTTTAATTATATGCAATTCTCATTAAGAAATGCAACGTCAATGAAGCGAAACATTTTTATGTTCGGCACGTGTTAATTTTCGACGGAAAAAATAATAATTTTATCTTGTCGATAACCGAAGTTGATTGATCGTCTGGATCGTACTTAAAACTGAAATTACGTGAGAAAACAAACCAATACTATTTGCAGTTGTGTTCGTAATTGTATTGTGATAAAACGTAATACGCTTTTAACTCAGCTATTTATAGACGGATTTAGTGTTTCAATACTACACCATTCGGTTTTAGTGTTTCAATGTCACAATATTCAAAGATTCGTTTGGAATAGCGGCCCTTACACGATCATTAAAAGTGTCATTACTAAGTAATGACACTTCTGCTCAAACGCTCGTCATTACTGCAATACTGTACATCATTACTTTTTAGCATTACACGTTCATTATTAATGATGAATATTTGTAACTACTCCAGCAATAGCGATAGCAATATTTTTATTTTCGTTTAGCTGAAAATAAATTTGATTTGCCATTGAAACGTTAAGGTTAATGAAATATTAACAATTTAAATCTACACTTTGTCATTTTTTCGCGTATAGATATTCAACACTTCCACAAAAAAGAAGAAGAAGAAATAATGTTGGTAATGATGGAAAATCCGGAATTCCATCATTACTCGTGTCATTACTGAACTCGTAGACCTTACACGATCATTAAAAGTGCCATTACTTTTTAGTAATGACACTTTTAATGATCGCGTAAGCGACGACACGACCTGCCACTCGTCTATCAAAACTGTATCGTAAATTTAACTACCCCTCAGTAACTCGAAATGTCAAATCGGAAACGTTAGTGAATTTTTTTAAACTGGCAGCACAAGTTGATTTATTTATTGATTTTGAATAACAGTCACCATAACCTTGGTTACTGCATATCGAAGGCAAGATGAATGTAAACAAAATAAATTTCAGATCGGTTATTATATTGCGGAACATTTTAATGGATTTACCTGACTCGAGCGGAATGTAAAAATTTAGGGGTATGAGTTATGTCTTTTATAAAGCCAAGTTCAAAATTCAGGTCTTGACTTGAAACCGTTGTGTGAGAACGAAGACATGGAAATGACCGACAACGAGCTGAGCGAGGCTTGTGCTCTGCGGTACCTGCATAACGTACGGTAAAATGATTTCTTTGTGGAATTCCACTAGTAATCCTCGAATAGTGGCCAACAAGGAGAATTACTGTTTCCACTGCTGCGCAATCAACCGACACAAAACAATTTTGACACCGGAATATTACACCGAATCTTACTGCCCAGAAAAGCTAGCAGTGGAAGTGTACGGATGAATCGCTGGAAGTAGATCATTGTCCTCGTTCGTTGGTTTTATCCATAGTTTCGATTAAATTCCGAAAATGCATTTCTGCTTAATTTGGACAAAGTTTAACACTAATATTCCACCGCTTTCAAAACATGTTTATTTGTTTTGGGGTTCCTTGGTAACCAGTACATAGCAACTTAAACAGTGTTGCTCGAGAAGATTATTTTTATCATTTACAAGGGGTCGCTAGATTTGTGGTAACTGGCGGTGAATCGTTAGCGAACAGTTTTAATGCTGATTTTTCTTCTGAGTGCCTGGTCGTGTCGTCGGTGTAAGGGCCGCTATTCACTTTATTCTCAACTTTGTCAACTGCTTTGATCGTCACTTCGCACATTCAGGCTGTGAACCATTTTGCGGTTAATTTTAACTTTTGGTTAAAATCTGACACTTGAGTGGTTATTTTGTGTCGAGTAGTTAAATTTATTTTCCACTGGAAATAATTTCAACTAAAGACATCCAGCTCTTACATTTCCCGAACAAATCATTGGCAACATCCTTTTTGCGAGCATGGCGCCCTCAGGCGAGTCCGCATCGTTTCTCGTACATAGAAGTAGGGGAAAGAAATGTCAAATTCGTGCACGCCAAAATAGTAGCACTGCGCACCCATATAATTGACATGATATGTTGAATGTGATGCCGTGCGATGGCTGAACTGAAGATTGATTTCGCTCCAAGCTGACAGGGTCTGCTGTGAACATCTACTTTGAAGAGGAATTCTGAAGAATTCAGTATTCGCTGAGATCTAGTATAAGGATGAAAGTGTTATCTTTCGTTTGATGCTAAGATAAACATTCGATTTGCAATTACTCGTCTGAAGTTCTTTTCCAAAGTGTACAATTAAAACTAATTCTACAGCTCGGTATAGTAAAATGTCGAGATTGATCCACTTTGACACCACTTTGCTAATTGCTCAATAATCAATATAAAGTTTTCCGAGATTTGTTCAGTAGATTTACTGATTTTTCGAAAGTGCATATTCTTGCCGAGATTTGGCAAAATCTTGTGCTGAACTCATCAGTGATTAACAATTATTCCAAGATCAGCGAATGAGCTTACCGAAATGCATTTATTTTCCGACGAAATATTTCGGTGAAATTCTCCGGGTGTCATAGGAAAGAATGAAGTTAGTCCAAAGGCAGACGTGAGAATCCCCGATCTATTCAGTGAGTATAATAACTACAAATTATTATTTTGCCGTATGTTTTTTGCTCAGTTTTCAGTTTCAGTTTCAACATATGAGAAAATGTTATGTTGATGATTATGATGAAAAATATCTTCAAAATAACCTCAACTGAACCGAATCAAATTCCAGATATTGGTCAACATGTAATCTAACAAAATTAAACATGATTACACGAAACAAAAGAAAATAAATTTTCCTGCATTTTAAAATGAGCAGTTCTTGTAGCAGATCCTAAAATTCTTCAAAATAATTAAAATTGTTTGGGTAACCCATAAGAAATTAAACCTAGATTACGCTTTTGGTGAAATTAATTCTGCGTTAGATTGCCAATTTAATGTTTACAATAAAAAAACTTTGTTAAGTTTCATATATTTTACTTCGTTACTTATTTTGGACGAACATTCAATAAAGGTTATGCCGAAGAGCAGTAGACTTTTTGTTGACAATTTCGGTAATAACTGACTTTTGTCAAATTTAAGATTTCCGAGACTCTCAGCAATATTATCTTTTATCGAGATGAATACTCAGCGGTGCGAATCTTTGCCGAGATTCAGCGAAAAACATGTAACATACACATGTTTTTCGCTGAATCTCGGCAAAGATTCAGGTGGCTTATGAATCGTTATAAAAAAAAATCACGACATATCTAATTTTAACACAGATATTTAGTTGGCAGCTTTTGTTCTGTGTACAATATCGTCGATATCGTTTGATAACGAATCATGAAATGATTGCTTCATGGGCTTTCGAATGCACACACACAAAATATAATTGGAATTCTTTAATTTGTGTGTGTTTATACAGTAAACGGTGTCAGTGTGCAAAACTCTGAGCGACAGTCGAAACTGCTTGTGTGAAGTTCTGTGTCCCGAGGTGAAAAATAATCGTAGTCGGATCGAAAATCCTGCATTTAGCTGTAAACAAGAATCTACCTTGATTTGTCTTATTGTACCTACGAATTAAGTAATTGTCGAATAATTTTGCTTGTGAAAGTTCGCGTTGACAAACAAATCTCGAGAAAATGAGTGAACAATTTGCGAGACTGCACGGATGTAATGTTCTTGTCATCGGCAACAATGACAACCTCGTCAACAAATATGGCCACACCGTTACGATTATCTGTGGCTATGATCCACAAGGAATGAGTGTACGAATTTTGAAGGAAGGTACTCAACATCAGCTAGAAGAGTATCCCGTCAGTGCGAAAACGATTCATCTCAATCATGGTCCAACATCACATATTTTCGTAGTTGGAGGAGACATGCTATACATAAAGTTTGGCTCTAAAGCCGATTGCCAGCTGTTTCGGCAACTGCTGCAGAAAATGTCCGGAAAAGTCAACTCAGTATTCAACCTCCGCACGGAGGATTCATCAGCATCACAGTATTTCCAGTTTTATGGGTATCTCTCGCAACAGCAAAATATGATGCAGGATTTCGTCCGAACAAGCACTTATCAGCGTGCGATCTACAGTAACTCGCAGGACTTCCACAACAAAGTTGTATTGGATGTTGGTGCTGGTTCCGGTAAGATACATTGTTCTAAAATTTCACCCGGAATTATCAGAAAGCAATTTGAAAACAACGTTTCTTTCGAATTTGTTGAATTTCTTAATTCTTAAAAAATGTTTGCATTGTAGGTATTCTATCGTTCTTTGCCGTCCAAGCCGGTGCAGCTAGGGTTTACGCAGTGGAAGCTAGCAATATGGCCCAATATGCACAGCAGCTGGTTCAATCAAACAATCTCGAAGGAAAAATTACCGTCATTGCCGGCAAAATAGAAGAGATTGAGCTTCCTCAGAGGGTAGACGTTATTATTTCAGAGCCAATGGGCTATATGTTGTACAACGAACGCATGTTGGAAACATACCTGCATGGTAAAAAATGGCTTAAACCGGATGGAAAAATGTTTCCCTCTCGAGGTGACCTCCATGTAGCTCCATTTACGGATGAAGCGCTTTATATGGAGCAGTACAATAAAGCTAATTTTTGGATGCAAACTGAATTTCACGGAGTAAATTTGGTGGCTTTAAGAGATGCGGCGATGAAAGAATATTTTCGACAACCGATTGTTGATACATTCGATATTCGCATTTGCATAGCCAAGTCGATTAGGCATACAACAAACTTTTTAACAGCGGACGAAAAAGATTTACACCGTATCCAGATTGATGTGGAATTCCACATTTTAGAAACTGGAACTTGCCATGGGCTGGCATTCTGGTTTGATGTGGAGTTTGCAGGGTCATGTTCGCAAATTTGGCTCTCCACAGCCCCAACAGAATCATTGACTCATTGGTATCAAGTGCGTTGTTTGCTTCAAACTCCAATTTTTGTCAAGCAAGGTCAGGTGCTTTCCGGCAAAGTTGTATTGGTGGCTAATCAAAGGCAGAGTTACGATGTTGAAATCGATTTGAAGTTGGAAGGAACAATGATCACTTCTTCCAACACATTAGATCTGAAAAATCCATACTTCCGATACACCGGTGCTCCGGTTCCAGCACCACCTGGCTCGAATACTACATCACCTAGCGAAGCATATTGGGGACAATTAGATGCCCAAGGAGCTAGAAATGCCGTTAATCTTGTGAACGGTATCACTGTCAATGGCCTTGGAGAGGTCGACATGTCCATAATCAATACCAATCTGATGCCTATTGGAAATCAACCAAACATTCATCCTGGTTTGATCTCCAGTACCGGAAGACAACAATCACAACAACAACAAGTGACACCAACTCAGCAGCTGACGATGAACCCCACGATCGCCTGTGCAGCAACATCCACTCAAAACGTAGCACAGCAGCAGCTTATCGGCGGAGCAATTTCTCCATCCTTATTTACGACACCGGCTCAGCAGATTATGAACAGCCACCATGCACAGCCTATTCATGGTAGTCAGTTCTATTAGAAATGCATTATATATACCAGGCCAGCATATTCATCCACCAGACAACATAACAACCACACATACATTTACAAAACACACACGCTTTATCATCGCCGTTCAAGTTCACAGCGTTACTCTTATTATTAATATTATTTAATTGTATACCACTTTTAATGAGATTGACCGAGCGGGAGCTGCCTCTATTCTGCGGCCGAATTAGAGTATATTGGTAGCGAGCTTTTATTTTTGAAAGTTTTGTTCTCTTTTTATGTCTGCTTAGGTTAAAATAGATTTTTCAATTAAATTGTGTCTTCTCCGATGCGTCGAACATGAATATGTGTTTTCTTTATACTTATCCCTCATCCTGTGATGAGGGGGTGGGTGGGAGTTTCCCATTATTTTTCGATGAACATTAGATTATGTCCTAAGTGCAAACGACAGATTCTCTTTGTGTACTTTCTCTTTCGATTTTTACGGTACTCACATCAATCCTTTCTAACTATTTGTAGAGAATAGTAACTAAAACTATTATCTTTTTATCTGCACTGAAGAAATGATCGAAAAATAATTCAATTATTTGACAACTTAGCTACCTCAATTTATTTGACAACTTAGTAGTTCTGGAAATTGGGTTTAGTACTGCTGAAATATCAAGGACGAATGCTTGTTTATTTTTGACGCCCGATAAAAAAACCTAATTCCGTAATAATCGAAAGAGAAAGTAAACAAAGTGAAGCTGTCATTTGTATTTGTGAGCTAATCAAATGTTCATCGAGATTTAGGCTCCCCCTTTCACTTTAAATTCGCCTATTATGATCCAAATAATATAGACACTCTTAGACCAGATTGGCGCATAAAAAAGCTACAATTTGTACGATTTTGCCTGGAGAGTGTCGGTAATGTCCGAGAACTGCACATAAAACACAACCAGTGTTGAGATGACCAGAAAAAGTTAATTTAACTATCCCTCGTGAAGAAACCAGTTCAAGAGATTTTCTTAAAAAAGACTCAGTGAGAGAAAAAATCACTTTCGAAATTTTCATTCGTGAAACAAGCTTCCATCCAACTCTGAACCTCGAAGTTCAGAAGTAATTTTCTGAGTCAGCAAAAGTTGATGACCCACAGAAATATCGCTAAAGAGATAATGGAAAGGGGAGAAAAGTCTCCGATGATATTTCGATGCTGAATTTCCACAACGCTTCAGTTCAACACCGAAGTGATTCGTGCAAGAGTTGATCATTATAATTCCATCAATTAATAAATCTCTACTGAATAAGTTCGCAACTGAGAAATAATGACTGCGATATTTTCGATGCACGTAGGGTGGTCAATATGAACAACAATATTTTTTCCACATTCCAAAATGGTGATTATAGCAAAAAAAGGCTGTAAGATTTCCAGCTGGTTGATACTCTGCACTATTTGGATTAAACCAAAGACATCATATTAACAAGATATTCAGCTCTCACATTTCCCGAACAAATAATTGACAACATTCTTTTTTGCGAGCATGTCGCCCTCAGGTGAGTCTGCATCGAATCTCATACATAGAAGTAGGGGCAGAGATGCCAGGTAAAAATTTCAAATATCTTCAGACAGGGTTGCAAAAGTCTGTAAATCTAAAAAAAAAATCTGCAGTCAGCAAGTATGTCTTGCTGGTAGCAATTTCTCTGTAAAGTATGATACGCAATCTGCCAAAAACTCGATTTTCAAAAGTCTGCACAACAAAAAATGTCTGCAGCACTATATACGAAATCTGCAGATTTACAGACAAATCTGCAGATCTGGCATCTCTGAGTAGGGGAGAGAAATGTCAAATTCGTACGCGCCAAAATAGCAGGGCTGCGCACCCATACAATTGACATGACATGTTGAATGAGACGCCGTACGATGGCGTTGCTGAACTGAAGATTGAGATCGCTCCAAGCTGACAGGGTCTGATTAAACCCAACCCAACCCGCCACCATGAATTTGATTCATAGAAGTAACAGGAACGCAGTGTTCCCATGTCTCTAACACACAGTAGGCGTAGCGTTTGAATGGCGCGTATGATTTGGCGTAGCAACAGCTTTGACAGGTAATTTTTCTAAAAACCTGTATCCGGCGAAAATCGGTATCAGAATCTCTGTTACAAAAGTACCAGGAAAATGCACCGGAGCTCAGCTGAGTGAGCAAAGAAAAAGATCTTACAACAACCTTGTCTCATGCTTATCCCAGCAAAACCCAAAGCTCGGTATTTATCTGCATGATCAGTGAATTATCGGTATTTTAGGAGAGCATATCTTTATTGCAATATAGAGGTCAAAAATCGATATAAATTCCGAAAAATCGGTATACCTGGCAACTTTGCGTAGCGATAACCTGCGCTCCTGTTACTTCTGCGTGAGATATTCATGCTAAATTGTGTGAATTTTTTTAATCAGCTGCATAACATGCTTTGAGATTGTTTTTATTAAAGTTTTTATTATCATCATAACTACTATTCATTACAGCACTTGCTGCTTTTATTGATGATATTACTCCACCCCCACGGTATTACTGAATAATTTTCGAATACATCACCATTATTGATCCACTTATCAACAACCCTACGCGCACTGAAAATTTTCAGAAAGGTTCAGGTTTTGTTCATATGCGAATTTATTCATAATGTATTCTGCAAAGGGTTGTGATATAACGGGTATGAAAATTCATTCATTCATTATATACGAGAGTCGTTTCAGATATATTCAATGTGCGAACTTTGTTCTCCAATATCATCGAGGAGAATGTTCGCTAGTGATCTTTTCACAACTGATTTTTTGCCATGTGAGATCAGTTTTAGTGAGAATCACGTTTGCAAAAAATCAGTAGTGTACTGTTTTTTTGTCGTGAATGCGACTTACTTTACTATGAGGCGCCTTTTAAAAATTTATCCTATACAAGAATGGGCAGAACTTTATCGCGAATATCTCTTGATGTACTTAACCCAACAACATAATTTTTTCTACAAGCTATCAAAAATGTGATCAGGAATTTGTGATTAAATTTTCAACAGTGTTAGATAACCATAAATAATTGAAAAACGACGTTTTCTAAAACTTTGGGAAATAATGAGGAAAATTCATCACGCTTGCCTGCCTTTTTCGCGTCCGGATGACGGTTTTGAAGTAGTCAAGCACATATCAGTTCCGATTATTTACTGGACGAGTAGAAAAGGTAAACTTTGATTGAAAATCGTTCATTTCTTCTAGTGCTTCAGACGGAACGGGATGTCGAGGTTCTCCTACCAACACCAGTAAGACCAAATAAAGTATAAAGCATGAAACACTCAAGTCGTGCTTTTATTTGGACTTCGATCGCCCTTCGATTAGCCCTTCTAATGGCGCCAAATTTCATCTGAAAAACTATAAAGATTCCTTCTTGCAAAGTGGTAATTAAAACCATCAGTGTAGTGCAAATCTGGGATAATTTAATTAGCTTTTGCTATTTTCGCAGTGCAAATTTCACAACAGTGTTTAATATCTGTTGTTGCTTAATTTCACAACAGTGCTTATATCCAAACAGTGTTTAATTTCTTAGAGGATTACATAATTTGGCCCTTCTAAATGCCAGAAATTAATCCAGTTCTGCCTTATGATAGTTTCTTTCACTGAAATACTCAAATCCAAAATAAAATAATCGACATCAAAATTCTGTATTTGCTATTTAGAACCATAATGGTATACCCAAAAAATTATACGGAATGTTCCTTCACTATACTGTATACGGCCCATTTTTCAACCAGTTGTAGTTTGTAGTAGAACTTTCTGCTGATTTGGTATATAAAATACACAGCACCGACTCAGAATAGATTCGAACTCAACTCATCACTCTCCATCCATGTCAGAATGTTAAATGTAACTAATCTGTACTTTAGTTTAGGTGTATCGTTTCAAATTCTAGAAGTGAAAAAGCTTGCACAATTCACAAATCGATATTTGATATTCGGAAATATAAAGAAAGAGTGTCAGTTTTATTCGTATTTACTACATCCAGTTAAGTAGTGTTTGGATGCTTCAGTTCGAAACCGGAGTGATTCGTGCAAGATTTATTTATTATATTCAGCAGGATTTTATTATTCATTCAGCGTGATGTAACCGTGAACGACACTATTATGGGTGCAGTATTCAAATTACGATATTATTTCTGTTTCATTGTTGATGAAAATGACAAGTTTATTTTTGTTTTGGATTGAATTCTCGTGTGATGATTCTTAGTGAGAAGTGTTAAAATTGTTGTAATTTGAATATTTGAATTATGACAGACAGGAAAAGATAGTGGAACGTTTTGAAAGATCGTGACGAATAGTCGAGTAGGTAGCAACAGTATTCACGCCCGTTTTTTTTTACACAAAATCGTGCTTCTGAAATATTCCCTATTTTATATTACGAATGAAGTCATTTTCCTGTGTTTAATTCAGAAAACTAATCTCTCGATGTGCAAACTTGGCTGTTAGAGGTTTTTAGACCGCTGCTTCCGACGATTTTGATTTTTATCAAGAGAACGCCCTTATTACCGGTATCACTACCAGGCCCGTACCCAGGATTTGGTTTCGGGAGGGGCCAAGAATGAAAAAATAATGTTACTGAAGATTGCTTAAGTATATAATTTCCGGTGCGCCATTTACCGACGTTTTTAACAGACACCTTAATCTTTTACACTGAAACTATCATTTATTATATATTTAAATAAAATTTGTGACTATGACCGAGAGAAAGTTATTGTATTACATTTCTTAACGTTTACTGTCATGCCATTTCAATCCCACATGTTTAAGACCTTCTAAGGCTGTGAACCATTTCGCGGTTAATGTTAACTGTTGGTTGAAATCTGACACTAGAGTGGTTATTCTGTGTCTAGTAGTTCAGTTTAATTAAAACTGCAGCCCATTTCAAAGTTTGACGGATGGAAAGTTATTTGGGTTTATTTTGCACTGGAAATAATTTTTACTAAAGAATTGATATTAGAATTTTCTTTGCAAGATTTTTTTCAGTGTCGGGAAATAACCATTGATCTTTCGAAAACAACCATTCTTTCGAGCAGATTTATTTTTGACAACATCAAAATAACCACTCGAGTGTCAGTTTTCAATCAAAAGTTAAAATTAACCACGAAATGGTTCACAGCCAAAATGTCCATTTCTAGAGCACAAAAATCCACAAGACTTGTGATGAATTTTGAGAAGTGGTCCGAGATAGATACCTTACTTCAATTCGTGGAGAACGGAAAGCATCTTCTAAATTTGTAGGTCATATTAGCTGATGGCCATACAAACTAACTTCAGCTATACAGGTTTCGGTATCAGGTTCCAGAAGTAGCGGTCAAAAATTCCAAAACGAAACTCACATCGATTTCTCAGAGATGACTTTAGGTTTGGGAGTTCGAGTAGGCCAAATCAGGTGAACAAGGTGGATGGGTAGTAATTGGAGCACTAAATCGTTGATTTTAACAATGGTAGCGATGCTCATGTGCAGCATGTAAGGCCCTTTCACAGCGATTTCGGTCTTTAATCAATTTAGTACTCCAAAACTATACTATGACAATCCCAGAAAACAGGCATCATGATCTTTCCGACCCATTGAGCCTCCCTTTCAGGCACTCATGCCTCTACGACATCAGTCCATTGTCGTTTAATCATTTATTTCTCTGGCGTATAATAATGGATCCAGCCAAACTTGTACTCGAAGTGCACTTGCGCTCGTCTTTTTAGTCCTAAATAAGTAAAAGGTGATTTTTTTGAGATTAGGATTTTCATGCATTAGTATTTGCTCAGATTTTTTGAGGTTATGATTTTCATGCATTATTATTTGCTCAGTATGCTCTGACATTTCATCATGAATAGACTTACTAACGAGCAACGCTTGCAAATCAGTGAATGGGCCCTAGAAAAGTTGGCAGAAAATCCGCTTTTTTATCGACAAATTTTGTTCAGCGATGAGGCTCATTTCTGGTTGAATGGCTACGTAAATAAGCAAAATTGCCGCATTTGGAGTGAAGAGCAACCAGAAGCCGTTCAAGAACTGCCCATGCATCCCGAAAAATGCACTGTTTGGTGTGGTTTGTACGCTGGTGGAATCATTGGACCGTATTTTTTCAAAGATGCTGTTGGACGCAACGTTACAGTGAATGGCGATCGCTATCGTTCGATGCTAACAAACTTTTTGTTGCCAAAAATGGAAGAACTGAACTTGGTTGACATGTGGTTTCAACAAGATGGCGCTACATGCCACACAGCTCGCGATTCTATGGCCATTTTGAGGGAAAACTTCGGAGAACAATTCATCTCAAGAAATGGACCGGTAAGTTGGCCACCAAGATCATGCGATTTGACGCCTTTAGACTATTTTTTGTGGGGCTACGTCAAGTCTAAAGTCTACAGAAATAAGCCAGTAACTATTCCAGCTTTGGAAGACAACATTTCCGAAGAAATTCGGGCTATTCCGGCCGAAATGCTCGAAAAAGTTGCCCAAAATTGGACTTTCCGAATGGACCACCTAAGACGCAGCCGCGGTCAACATTTAAATGAAATTATCTTCAAAAAGTAAATGTCATGTACCAATCTAACGTTTAAAATAAAGAACCGATGAGATTTTGCAAATTTTATGCGTTTTATTGTTTAAAAAAGTTCTCAAGCTCTTAAAAAATCACCCTGTATGTGCGAGATCCAGCGACAGGATATCTTTCTAATTTGCAGAATCTGTTTTTTTAATTATAGAGGTTTTAACCTTATGGTCAATCGAACCCAGGCGGGCTGCGTGAAAGACATCGACTTACCCATCACGCTATACCCGTCCCCTTGCAGAATCTTACTCAACTATGGTAAGCTCGCGCACTTTCATATTCCAGTCATCCAGAACAATTAAGTGTCTTTTTATTATTGTCGTTTATTTTGCCCCGTATTTAATTTCCATTTTATTTAGTTTTTACACTGTTCGCTTCGAATCAAACATTATTTTATTTCTGTTTCTGATTTCGGGTGGGGGCCGGACCCCCCCCCCCCCCCCCCCCCCCTCTGGGTACGTGCCTGATCACTACACGGTGAAAACCAAGTGAAGTGATTGTGACCCCATTATAGGTATCACTTCACGGTGGTAATCAAGTGTGGTGAATGTAGGTTTTTATCTCGGAAGTCGCTTCAGAGAAAAAAGTAATTGCGTAGATGAGCTTGTGTTTGTACGAACATCACATCACCAACATTTTGTTGGAAAAATGATTTTTACTTCAATAAAAATATAATTGGTCCATATATAAGCTTATTTTTCCACTGCGCACAAACATTTTCAACTATGGCCCGGTAATAAACCGGTGTCACTATAGTGTATAGTGTATAGTGTATACACGGTGAAAACAAAGTGAAGTGACTGTGACCCTTATTATGGGTATCACTTTACGGTGGAAATCAAGTGAAGTGAATGTAGGTCCTTATTACGGAAGTCGCTTCAGAGACAAAAGTAATTACTTGGATGAACATGATGTCATCATAAACATCACGCCACCAACATTTTGTTGAAAAAAATAGTTTTTTTTTCACCACAACGATCACTTCACTATGCGTGATACTGGTAATAGGAAAAATCAAGTGAAGTGACATGTAAGTGAAGTGCATGTGAAAGTGGAAGTGAGAACGATAATAAGGGCCTATGATCTTAGGGAGTGAAATTGCGAAATCAATCAAAAGTCATTGACGTCTTATTGCTGAAGTGTATTTAAAATCTTTAATGTGGTTTGAAATCAGTTCTAATTCACCTAGACTTTACGTCAATAACTTTTTTATCTTATTCTAGAAGAATTCTGTTTGGGTACAAATATTATTTCTATTCTTATTATATGACCCTTCAGAAGTGTGTAATATCATACTTTATATATGAGAAAACGTTCAGAAATGTGTAATATTATACTATAATCAAATGGTTGGTTCTGAAGATTGAAGATTTAGATACGGTTGGTAAGAAATAGAACATTGGATGCAATTTGTAATTGTATATACATACAACTGTAGAACATAAATTAAATATGCGTCGATTGCTTGCAATTATTGGAGTCTGTAGTCTTTCTGTAATGTTTGAACGGTAAACCTCGAAACACGATTTGCTATATGTATACGACATTAGTAATCGTAATTCGATTGAGATAACACCTACTTGAGTCCTGGATTGAAGTTTTTTACATGTATAAACAAAACGCATGTCAGTATCTAGATGACTAGGATAATTTGCACAAATTCACAAATTTAGTCAAACAATAGGTGCTCTCGGTGGCTTTCGACTCCGGAACAGGATAATGAATGTTCCAAATTTTAAAGTAGGGGAGAATCGGTAGCCTTAGACCATTTTTATAACTATAAATGGAAGGTATTTAAACATTCTGCACTCTGGCATTTTAGTATACCTCCTTACTTTAGGTGAGAATTTTTGTAAACAGATACTTTTGTAATTTCTACTTCTGATGAAGCTTCGAATAATACAGCTCCGTGTAAAAAAAATATTAGGGTGATATTTGCTCACAAATTCATATGTTTGCAAAAAAGGTGGGTGGGTAATGTCAGAGCCATAACTGGATGTCGTGAATACGAAAACAACTGACATGTTCCTTAACACTTCCGAATATCAATTAGTTGATAAATTGTATGAATTATGCAAGCATTCCCCTTTTCCACATTTTTCGCAAAAACAAAGAAGGCTTCATTTGATCTAGATTACTGTGAATTTCACACGGCGAAAAGTGCACAAATCAAATCAAACAGTTCTAGATTTGCACTAAACGAAGGATATTCACCATCGATTTGCGAGCAATAAATACTAATAGTTCTTTAGAAAACTTTTAGAGCCATTAGAACGGCTGATTTTGTGTAATCCTCTCCACCGTTGCTTTTTCACCAATGCAAAAGACTGGCAGCTGTGACGTAATCGCTCTTGTCGGAAGCGAAACTAGCTTTGCAAACGACACAAAATACATCTGCTCGCAGTGGCGATAGAATCCAAACTGATCCAATTTTTGTTGAGAGGCTTGTTTTTACCTGATTTCGTTTGTAACTTTTTCACTAATGGGCGGTCCTAACGGCTATAAAAATAGCAGCATATAGAATTTTAATTTCGATATTTCATTTCGGATTTGCATTTCATTGAACGAAACTATCCGGATGCTGTACGGGATTCATTCATACCTTTCAGAAGGACCAAATTGTGGAACTCACTACGATATTAAACACTGTTCGGAACATTTTCTCGAACGATTTGTTGTATAGCAGCCGATATTTTGTTCTCTTCCTCAGAACGCGTTCTGATTGGCTGGTGTTGACATGGGTCAAATGAGACAGGTTTTTCAATACTGTACTATTGAAATACTTCAATGCTTTTTCTTTACACGTTTAAGGTGAAAATTTTCGATTCTATTGGTAGCTAGATTATATAAATCCTTTCACAGGTCACTGAGCTTTAAAAATACGAGCAAGGCAAACGCGCCTTATGGATTATCCCCTTTGATACTCGTTTATACCAAACATTTCAGAAAAGTTTAATTTTGAATTATTCAAGATTATGTCACTCAACTAAATATTTTATCATAAAATTGTGATCATATTTCCGATGGCATGTAGCAAAAATTATGTTGATTCGTTAGATACAACAAGAAATATTCACGATCAAAAACTTATCACTCTCTCAGAGGGTAAATTTTGAAAAGGTACCCCATAGTAAAGTAAGTCGTTTTCACGACAAAATTATATTGCACATTATGTATAATATCATGCAAGTAAAAATGAAAAAAAAGTTATTTGAAGCGAAATTGTTTACTACACTTGACGCAACACATCCACTTAGTGTTCTTTCTAGATGTGAAGAACTTCTTACGTTTTTTGGCCAAAACGGCACATTTCAGGGTCGTTGCAGATTCTTTCTTTTTTTCTCTGTTCATGAACAGTAGTCCAAAGCTGCCTAGTGCGCTGTGGCTTAGGGCACCCAACTGTGCATTCTAAGATCGTTATTTATGAAACTTTTTTTGCAACATTCGAATTCTTATGAAATCTATAAAATCATATTCTCCGATACTCGATTCCATTATTCTCTGCAAACAGTCTGTCAACAAAAAATCTTGAACCCATAAATTTACATTGTCGTCGCTAGGAGAGCGGCTTGGGACCGTTTTTTTTTGCTCGCCCAAGTCAGCTTCCGGAGATGAAGTTCAGCTTTGTTTTTTTTCTCACTAAAACCAACGATGGGGGCGACAAATCTCTCTTATTTTACAAGGATAAATTTTTTAATATTACCATTTAATTCTATTATAAGTATAACACGTCACTATACAAATTCACTATGTATCTCACAAACTATAAATCATGTATAATAAACGTCACATCACATATACGCATTTCGAATACAATTTATATTCTTCTTCAGTGTGTTAGGTTTGTTTATTTTGCCCCGGGCGCCAAATTTCCTCGGTAGCCCAAATATGAACAATTTGAGGTAATTCTGCGTTTGAGCATAAATCAAATAAACATAGATTTCTCACTGTATGGTGACACTAACAGCACCTCTAGTGAGAAACGGGTGTACTTTTTTCCATTAGCTACTTTTTGCATGCATTTTAGGAGCATTTACGCACCCATTCTCCACCAGACGGCGATTTTGGTGTCACGGGTTGCTCAACTACATTACTATTACACTGGGAAATCTATGTTTATTTGATTTATGGTTTGAGCGAGAAGTTCAGTAAAAGTGTTGAAACAACTTTTTTTTTGTTTCGATTATATAGGTTTTAACCTTGAGGTCATTCACCTCTTCGGGCCAGAAAAAGCTTCTGACCCTTTGTGCGGGGTTGTGAATCGAACCCAGATGGGCTGCGTGAAAGGCATCGACTTACCCATCACGCTATACCCGTCCCCCATTGAAACAACTTATTTCCCCACGCAGGTTCTATGTTGAACAATCCATTGGAAGTCGGACCAACACACCATATCGCGTCCAACGATTTTTAAGGATTTAACAGCAGTTTCAAATCAATCAGAAAACATAAGAGTTGTCGACTTTGACTTTATCCACCGTTTGCAGAGAGTATTTGATTTTATTTTATTGAGAGCTTGTGCTGAAACTGGTTTCTGAGGACTTGTGAAAAACCTTAGAAAGTTTTAGAATATGGTTTGATTTATTGATTCAATTTTCTTTTGAAGGTCCTCAACTAAAAAAAAAAAACAAAGGCGTTTTGGGCTTTTTCTAAAAACCGAGAGTTTTCGTGCAGTATTTCGCAAGCCGGAAAAAACGAGAAAAAAAACGGGAATTTGAAATTGGAAATCGACTTGCCACCCTGATATTTTCAATTTAAACGATGATGTTCACTATTGAAACGGCGATAGTGAACATTCATCCATGAGATTGTTATGGCCGTTATGTGTTTGTAGAACACTACCGTCCACAAGGCTTGCGATTATGCGATATATTTTGAGATAATTTACATATATTTGTTTTCAAATGACGACAATTTATTGCATACATTATTCACAAATAGCATGAGAAGAAGTGGTCCGAGATGTCTTTATAACGTGGCTCAAAACTATTCCAATTTTTTGATCATATTATTCGATGCCCTTACAAACTTTCTTCGGCTGTTCACGGCCTTAACATCTGAAAGTAGTGCCAAAATGAAACTCACATTGATTTCTTAGAGAATTTCTTTTTAGCCGGTGCATTGTTTCGAAAAAACGATTCTGTTCTCTGGTATGTAGTAATGGATCCAGGTTTAGTCAATAGTTACCAACCAACACTAATACCGTTTTTGTTTTTGAACCTAGACGCGGGCGACTCTTACTCCGATTAAAACGAACACGTGGTACGCGCTTTAAACAACAACTCATGAAAAAAAAAAATAAACAAACTCGCATGGATGCGTGGTGCGACCCGAGAAAATTTTCAGAGCGAAACTACGCGATTGCAGTCCGATCTAGAGCGACCTCAGGTTGCTAAAACAAACATATCAAACGTTGTTTGGGCGACTCTGGGTCAGCTTTCGGGTTGCTCTGATCAATAAACGAAAACGGTATAAATGTCCAACCCAATCTGCATCAGCATAGCCAAACATGCTTCCAAAGTGCGCTCGTATTCGTCTTTTTAGTCTTGAATAAGTATGCGCGGAACTCAAAAACAGTATATCTTTTTTATCTGCAGAATCTGCTGCGGGCTTTTTCGGTAGTGGAATTTAGATCATCACGGAACTCTCAAGATTACTATTTCACAGTGTAACCTGGAGGAGTAATAGCGAGTAATGATAATTATCCAGCTTTGGCTTCAAAAGAACGAAAAACTATTTACATCTCTTATATAGAAAGGCTATGTAATCACTGTGTGTCCTGTGTGTCATATACAATTCCAATTAGTTCGTCGAGATAGGCAAATGTCTACGTGTGTGTATGGGTGTATGTAACGCTTTGATCTGTGCATATTTCTTAAAAATGGTTTGGCCGTTCTCAAAGAACTTAGATTCAAACGAAAGGTCTTGTGGTCAAGTACAAAGTCATTAAATTTTATTCGGTGAGAATATATGTACATACTATTCTCGGAGATGACTGAACCGATTTACACAACCTTAGTATCAAATAGAAGGGTTCAGCATCCTATAGAAAATCCTGAATTTAATTTATATCCAACTCCCGGGTCTAAAACTACAAGGTGAAAAGTATAAAAACATTCAATTCCATGAGTGCTTTTTTATAAGTGACCATGCAAAAAGAAGCGGGTTAAATTTTTCAATCAGCAGATCTAGCTATCGAAAGTACCGGAAAAAGTAGTTGAAAACCGGAAATTGTAGTTAGATTGGAGCGTCCCGTAGATTACTATGAAAATTTACTACTTCCGGTTTTGGAAATAATACTTCCAGATTTGGAATTATATGGTGCAAAATACTACAAATTTCCAACCATCATTGTGACTATGCAAAAAATGCAAAGATTCTGCGAAACTGTACTCAAACTTTCCCAATAGTAGGCGTTTTGGCTATACCGTTTCTTAGATTCCGGTTGCAGAAGTATTTCCGGTGAAGTGATCATCACCTCCAAAACAAACGTAACTAACCTCGATTTTTCAGGGATACCTAAAGTGATTTTCACAAGCTTAGGTTTAAATAAAACAGTATTACAGTCTCAAAGGTGTCTATGAAATTTAATTCGAATCCAAGATTCGGATCCGGATTCATAAGGTGATGTTTGTTGAAAATTGTAAACTAACATGCAAGGTGATGATCCAGAGAATGTGAAAACTCTGTGAAACTGTTCAAAAGACTGTGCAAATATAGGTCATGTTAGTTTAAGATCTTACAAATTTGCTGTGTTATTTCGATAACGGAGTTCTGAAATGAAACTTCCATCAATTGATTCTATTATCAGTAGTGAGAAAGGCATTATTACACCACTAGTTGGATCAAAACAACTTTTAATATAGTTTTGTAATATGCATAAAAAAGAATGTATAAATAGTATGTACCAAAACAACCGAATCAAGTATCCGATTTCGGATGGTTCGTTTCAATGAAGTTTTATAATATGCATAAAAGATGTAATAAATAAGTAATATAAGAAAGGCGTCATCATCATTAGGTACATTAAAACGGGTTTTTATATTACGATACATATGATACACCGTTGCATTGCAACTGATCCCACATAGGAACAAAGTCACTGGTATTTAGCAAATTCCATTTTAAAACATAATTTATTAACATTTCTGGGTCATAACACATACTTTGAAAATTTATCAAGCCTCGGTGCCCTAAAATCGGTTTATAAAAACTTTGGTACATTTATATTTTAAATTTTTTGACAGTGTGCACAAATCTGAAGTAGACCCAAATGACGTTGTTCCAATACTAAGTTAACCATGCTCTATCAACAATTGTTCCATGAATTTTTCATAGAATTTACCGAAATTCCTAGCACATTGACAGATGCCAGTGTATTAAATGGCTTTTACATATAACAGATTCACGGTTCATAAAAATAACTGAAAACATAATTTATGTGTATATAGTTCATAGATTCTTAGATTTTCCAAGATAATTCAGTACTATGGGGTAATATTCTCACACAATAATAATCTCACAAAGTATGGATACAGGATTTCTTGGGTTTTATTCAATGCTAATATCATTAGTACATATGCTTTTTCCCTCATTAATTTGTATTGTATGGTTAGTCTAGTCAAAATTTGGATTACATTTTTTTGTCTAAAAGTACACACCGCACTTCAATCTAACCGATATGAAAATCTGCAACAAATTTCAATTGAATATCAATCTTTTTCTACAATACTTAAGTTGTTTAATGGACATAAATTAAACATAATTGTTCATTAAAACATAATGTACATTTTGGTACTTAAATAACAACAGATTAGAAGAAAACAAAACAAATAAAAAAGTAACAACCGTTTAGCCCTGGTTACAGAATAAGCTCGAAAGAAAGACAACTTCGTACGTTTCTCGTCTCCTGAATCAGATTACTAAATGGGCAGCTTTGGAGCTATTCAGAAAAATAAATATGTTCACTTTCATTTACTGGACGACATTTAGACAAGCCACTAATTTTAACCATACATTTTTATCAAGTGTCAAGAATAAGCTGGTAAGCTTGTTGCGATCCAATTTTTGTTATATACAGTTCAGTATGAGAACATTCTTAATTGCTTAAGGTTTTCGATAGTGCATCCGTATGTTCACATAAATTGATTTTCACTGATCTGTGACAGTTGGGTTTATGATTTTTTCTCTATTAAAGCCAAATTTGTGTGCATTCTGAAGTGGCGTGCTTATATTCTGTATCATCTTGTTGTCGACTAATGTTTGGTAAAGCAATAGACCTTGATATATGTATGTACCTGTAACGCGGAAGCAAAAGAGGGTTGTCTGTTTGTACCTTTGAACATCGGTATTAGTTGTATATATGTATAAGCTGCATCGTTTCTGAAGCATATATTCCGAAAGATTTCCCAAACGTTTACGCTAGCACTATCTACTACACATCACTGTTTGTCAAAGCATTAGAATAAATAGAATATAGTTATAAGCTTCTCCTTAAATGACCTATGTAAGAGCATGGTCAATGTTCAGTTTCGGTTTGCACATATATAAGCTTATTAGTAGCACATCTTATGTTGGTTTAGTTGTACGATTGGTCAGACAGAATGCTGTACCTGGAATTTAACGGTCAACAGCTGATTGTTAACTTCGATTGTTCTGGCCAGTTGACGTACCGCTTTCACTGATATCACTCACAATTGATGAGACTGAACTTTGCCGTGATTGAATACGTGGTTTGATAGATTTGAGCTGCGTTGTACCATTGAACTGTACATTCACATCGCCACTTAAAGGATGAATGTCGATTAGGGGCACTAGAGGTTTGCATTCGGCCACCATTGGAGTCGTCGATGGTGCATGCATTTGTGGACTAATCGGCGTCGCGATTCCACTATCATCGCTTGTGTTTAGCCTTGCGTTGCGGAGATCGACGGCATGCTCGGGACTATTGCACTCGTCAAGTTTGTGTAATCGCAGAGTTGCTTTCTGTTGACGAATTTGTTCGAAAGAACTCTGGAAGAATGGTTTCTTCTTAGTAGGAGTTCCAGTAGAACTGTCCTGCTCATTGGCTTCTTCCAGTACATTTAACGCATGACCCAGGTTACTGTTAAATGATATTGATTTGCCGATTTTGCGGTCTAGGAAAATCGGCGACCGTTTTTTCTGTTGAATAATCTGTTGATGTTGTAGATCGTGTACCTGCTGAATTATACGACATATGTCGTTCGGTAGTACGTCATCCAATTTTGACTCCATTGTATGTTCAATGAACTTGGCCAACGTTTGGACGGTGTTTTCCAAAGTTTGTACTTGTGACTGCAACGTCTGGATTTGATTTTGTTGTGTATGGCGAGTCTTTTCCAGCTGAGCCAGGCTGGATTGAGCAAATTGTATTTGCGTTTCAAGATGGTGGTTTTCCTCCCTCAATCGATTAAGATTCTCTAAATGATGATTCTGGGAGCTCATTTCCTCCTTGAGAACATTATATTCGACTTGGTATTCGATCAGCTGCCGAGAGAAATCGGACTTGAACACATTCCGAAAAACCTTATCCATCACATCGCAATCAATTTTCGGAACAACAGTTTTTAAGTAGTTCATAATATCTTCAAAGTTGTCCCGTTGCAACAGCTGTTCCTTGTGTACATCCAGAAGAGCGATTGCACAACGGAAAATCACATCGAACGATTCGAGGAATAGAAGATCGAAAACACGGGCCACAAAACCCAGTGGAAAGTGGGAACTAAAAACGGTTAAAATCCAAGGAGCTGCATACAGAGTGGGTGAGATGTCATGCTGATCGAACCAGTCGTATAGTTCAGGGATGTGGTCCTTCAATAGACGGGACAGTTGGTATAGCTGCAACTGAAATTGCTTCATATCTGGAAGATATTTTGCGCGCATTTGTCGTTTGAACATCAGATGCTTGAGAAGATCGAATGCGTCGGCTTCCTCCAACTATAAAAAATAAGAGTCATCATTGAGTTTTGAGGTAGGTGTAATGATAGTGAGAGCTGAACTTACGTGGAGTAACAAAACAGCACAAATGAAGCCCAACCCTTGACAATATCCTAGTTCTGGATCTAGAATGGAGTAAGCCTTCAGAAGGTTGAACAACGATAGCTGACCAACGCCGAGGGCATCCTTGTAGAATTTGTGATCTGGGAAGGTTCGACCTGTGAAAAAAAAAATTGATGTTTTTGAAGATAATGTCTTTTAACACTAGAAAAATACGGTTCTTTATAAAAAGTGATGAACATGAAAATATTAAATCGTGTGAACAAATGAGATATTGCAATATAATTCAAAGATAATCTAGTAAATTGCACTTTAACATGGTTCGTGATTTTCGTTACTGTTTTCGAGAAGGACGATCGACAACGTACCAGTTGTTCATTTATCGTTGAATCCTAGACAAGTTACGGAAAGACCACTCATCATCGTTTTATAGATTAACTCTGCGTTTTCATTCCTAAAAATTTCATTCCTAAATTTTTACGCAATACTTTGGTTAGTCCAGATGAGGAATCAGGAATCAGAACAAATTGGCTCAAATGGCACGTTCCAGATGAGACAGCAACATCTACAGCAAAACCATGTCAATTCGGCAAGAAGTCAACGCACTGCGTTTGGTGAAATCTACGTGGCGTTATTTATTAGGAGCCGCGTAAACCGAGTAAAACAATAAATACCCAACGCTACAAACAACAAATGATCGATTTGAACTGATGGTACCAAAAAAGGTAAATGATACTCCTTTATAACAATACTTCATCTCAGACTTAGAAACCATTTCGGGAGATAATAAAAGAGAACTGGAAATGGGAATTGCTATCGCAAGTGCCTTACTCACTAGACCTAGCCCTTTCAGATTACCACCTATTTGCGTCGATGGAACACGTACTCACTGAGCATGTACGAAAAATATAAACCTTCTTCGGACTTTCTGTCCTGTTTTTAGCATTGGAAGCAGAAAAACACAACAGAATGCAGTAGACAGAACGTAGAAAGAATGTCGGAAGCCAGAATAGCCTACGTGATGCTCAGTAAAAACTTGGAAGAGGTCGTCGACTGCGGGGCCCAGCTTGTACTCGCTGGGTGTGTACAGTCGGTTAGGATGCTCGTGCAGTACGAGTACTGAGGGTGTGGGGAACTACGGTCAAAATCCAGTATTCCGAATTCAAGACGAATACGGTTAAGGACTGTTGTTTTAATAGCAGATCCAGAGGGACGGGTATAGCATGGTGGGTAGATCGATGCTTTTCACGCAGCCTGCTTGGGTTCGATTGCCAACCCCGCATATAGGATCAGAAAGGTTTTCTGGCCCAAAGAGGCAAATGACTTTAAGGTTAAAACTTCCATGGTCGAAACAAAAAATAATAATACCAGATCCGAACACTTGCAATAAAACTAACAAACAAATAAATAGACAACGTTTAACAACTTGCTTACCTAAATCAATGAAGATAGCATGTTGATGTTCGGTTAAATTCTTCAGTAGCACTTGGTACGGGGTATTGAAATTAGGGAAATTTGTGGTATCTACCGGAGCCGTGTTGTACGAATGTTGATGTGCAAGATACTTCCAAATCTCGCCTCGCTTAGTTCTTGGGACACCATTTTTAATTGCTTGGTATAGAACTTTAGGGTCTTTCTTGGTGCGAACTTCTTCCGTTGTAGAGGCATTCAAAAATATATCCCAAATTTCGATCGCATGCTTGTCACAGGTTGTGATTTCATCATATTCCAGCTTGATTCGTTTGATTTCATTAGATTTGATTGCGTTCTGTCGTGCCTGCAGTCGAGCATTTTCCTTGTCCATACGGTTAAGGATTATAGTTTGCTTTATTGCAACGCGCCATAGCTCACGAAGCTCTTCACGATTCCGTTGTCTGGTGCTTATGTGAGGAGCTCGTAATGGTGACATGTATTCATCACCACTTGTTTTCATGTTTTTAGATGGGGTTACCACGCGGTGTAACATTGCTTGTCGCCAGGAGCCAGCATGACTAGAGTTTTCCCTAGGACTGTTGCCCACTTTTATGAAGCTGTAATTTAGTAATAGAAATTTTAATAAATGCTGTACTACTTTTTAGCAATTATATTGTTACTTACATATCCATCATTGGAGACTTCAGTTGAGGTGTTGGTTGCGGGATTCCAAAATCAGAGTTCTTTCTACTGAGAGAGGGACTAGATCCAATCGTAGAAGCCCGAGCTCTAGTTTGAGGCTCCATATCACCCTTCAAGTCACCATAGGAATTCGAATCTTTGATTGATGAAGAAGTCCCATTGAAGTCATCTTTGCTGGTACGTCGTTTCAGTAGGTGATCAAACGAGCTAGTTAGCGACCGTTTGGCCTTCATAAAGATTCCACTGCCACCTAGATATTGATTTAAAAATTCTGTTCTGTTTTCTGCTGTGTCATGTACGTGTCTTTGTTGTTTGGATTCGCAATGCGCTCTTAGTAGCATCATAAGAAATTGGTTCTGTTCTCCAATACTGTGACCTGCTGCCTCCTCGGCACCATGATATTTCTCCATCAGCATTCGCTGATCCTCATCAGTTAGAGTGGTATCAATTCGTTTAAATATCATATACTGTGTTTTTTTGTCGCTTAGACCTTCAATGTCCGAACATAGTTTGTGGTACCACAGCATTGGACAATGCTCGCAGGAGTAAATCTGTGCAGATGCTTTATCCTTTTGTTTTTGCTCCGAACAAACGAGGAATGCTTGCGAGATGGCGATGATGATCTCATCGGCAACGTTTTCCGACTGACACTTGAACACGTATCCGATATAGCCGTCGTTGTTCACATCGCGACAGATGATACCAAAGTGATCGGCATTTTTCTGTCCCTGGGCGCAACTGGCCACATCACGAAATTCCTTGTGCAGCAGGACTTGCTTGCGATCGGGGCTAATGAGTCTCAAGTCGGACTGCCCTATTAGAAAAACCATCGTTCGGTTTTGCTCTACTATCGGAATGGACCCTATCGAGGCAGACCGATCACGGCGCACTGGGACACTAGAATGGAATGTAAAATATTTAAATAGTGGGAGTACTGTAAAAAGAACGAAGACTATCAACTAGGATTTATATATACAATGAAATTTTGTTACTTTTTGTCATGCATACTGTATCTGTCAAATCAATTTGTTTTTAGAGAAGCTGTGTAACTTCACTAAAAGCTGCATTGCTGCTAAAACTAGATTAGTGCGGAATAGGATACTATCCAGATGTATGTGAATAGCATATTGTAGATTTTTGCTTTGAATTATTTGTAATTACTTCATGCAATCTGCATCATTATTAAAGAACGAAGAAGCATAGTGACACAAATGCAGAATTTGTTGTTTTTTGGTAATTGGTATTTTTTCAATAAATGATTGTATTTCAATAAACTATTTATTTTTTGCGTGCTGTTTAATGCTTTTGCCGTGCTATTTAAAAGCTTCTAAGGTATTTTATTTATTTATACGGCATAGTTAATTCGGTACAGTATTTCGAATGTAAAATACGCTCCTTCGAGTACAGAATAATTCATCTATATGTGATAACGAAATTTGAGCCAAATTTTTGAAGACAATTTACGTTTATCTGGATAATTATAAAAAAAAAAGCTATTATACTCTAAAACAGGCTACATCTTTACTAAGCATATTAATAGTTATTTAAATATACAACTTTGTTATTTATAGTCCTATATACAAGTTTTTAATTATTCAATTTCAGGTTAGTATTTTTTTCTATAGATTCTACGACAGTTCAATATTCTAATATTGCAAAATTTTAGTGGATATTTTTGAGAACATACTACGGATGCACAAATCTCAATACAAATGTGATGTATTACTAAAATTAAAAACAGAATCCTTCGTGATGAAAGATTATCTTATTAAATGGTTGGTTATTGATGTCGAGTTTGCAAACCTGTAGTGTGAACTTTTATTTAATTATTTCATGATGCAAGCAGTTTAAGCAATGAATCTAACATAATTTTCACACTGTACAGCTAAAACCGTTTTCATAGCATGTTTTAATTCTGTAGTATGAACGTAATATAAGCTAACCAAACTTTGAAAAATACGAAGCTATTCACTTTGCGAAGTTGCATTGAAATCATTACAACAACTTACTCTACATCCTCAGAAGCTTTTGAATCGTTGGCAGGCTGTTGCTGAGATTTTGATTTCTGTGTGTCAGAATGTTTCAAACTATCTTTTGCCATATTCATGGTTCCAATGAATAAATCTTCCTTTGATGAGTCGTCACTATGTGGACAAAAATAATATTTTACATTGATAAGTTGTGTATAGAAGAAACTTATGAAGCAAGAAACCGCTATAATTCATTACTAACTGTTTCACTCTTAAGAAGCAAAAAACTCTCCAAATTTCTGCAAACCATGTAATAATCCAAATAGTATATTTTTGAATCTGCATTTGTGGGGACGGGTACAGCGTGATGGATAAGTCGATGCCTTTCACGCAGCCTGCCTGGGTTCGATTCCCAACCCCGCACATAGGGTCAGAAAAATTTTCTGGCCCGAAGAGGCGAATGACCTTAAGGTTAAAACCTCTATAATCGAAATAAAAAAAAAAAAAAAACTGCATTTGTCTTGATGTTTTACATAAGAATTTCAATGCTGCAGATCTAAGCTGAAGTAGTCCGCCCGTAGTTGCACTTCGTGATTGACCGAAGAACAATGAACCAAAAAAAGATGATGCTTTGGAGAAGCAAATCATTTTCACTGTTCATACTCACTCACTCAAAACTTTTCATTATGTGGTCAATAACGAAAGTCTATGCTACTGAGGAAGGGAAGGAATGACTCGTTGTTTCTAGAGACCGCGGGTACCACTGCATCTTTACGTGTATCACAGGATAGGAAATGTATTAAAAGGTATAGGAGAAGATCTGGGCTATGTCTTGGTAAACGATACGATCTCAATAGGAAATACAGTGTACGAAACGATAAACTTTTTCCACTTTTGTCTTTACGATGAATAATTTGTGTTGAATAAGTGATTCATAGTATTACTATTGAATAAGTAATTCATAATATTACTGTGGGCAAAACGAAGTAAGGCTTTCGAATTACATTTCGCGCAGAAACCTTATTCGTCAATTTTTTTTTCTGGGTTGGTATGACTGTGAGTGACATCTGTGCCAAGTGTTACGTCAAAATATTCAATAGTGTTTATTAAAACTGCAATCGGCGATTTTTACAATGAGTAAAATTATTCAACAAAGAAGTCCCAATAAATCTTGTGGCTGGAATCAAATTTCTGGTGCAAAAAACGTTCAGAATGTTGCAAAAGGCCTTCGGCTATAATTGTATGTCGCGAGCAAGTGTTTTTGATTGATACAAATTGTTCAAAGAGGGTTGAGAACGCGATGACGACGAACCATGACCAGGACAGCCATCAACATCATTTTGTGCGAAGTTATTCGTAAAAAGAGGCCGCCAAAAATTCAACCAATATCGTTCCACAACCACCGTATTCGCCTGATTGAACTCCGTGTGACTTCTGGCTTTTCAGCTAACTCAAACGACCGCTCCGGGGAAACCGTATTGAGTCAATTGAAGACATCAAACGTGAATCGTACATTGACAGGCAATTGACTTAGCTACTGTTTCAAGAATTGGAAAAAAAACTTTGGCACAAGTATATTGGGGCATGTCGGATTACTTTGAGGGAGATAGAATAGATTTGGAAGAATAAATAAAGAATTTTGAAAAAATGAACATAGTCTTACTATTTTTTGCCTACAGTAGTATATTGAACGATTTAGCTATTTTAGAGCAAAACTGAACGTGAAGCGTACTCTCGTACGGATGCAACGACGCTCGAAACGTTCCCTATTTTCACTGTTTAAAAAAACTTACGAAATAAACGTGATGTTAATAAAAAACTTATCACATTTGACTTTTAATTAGTATAATTAGTATTTAGAGCAAACAATCGAACAAGGTAAAAGTTTTTAAGAAATTAATCTGGGGTAATCGCAGTCTTTTGTAGAACTTGCCCAACGCATCGAAGCTATTCAGAACAAAGGGTATAGCCGAGTTTTCATACAAAAACTGCCCCCAAACAGAACGAAACTTGATATACGCTGTTTAAAAGGGTTTATATTGCAGATGATTTTCCCAAAATTTTAACCCTTTAACTGCCATATTGGTGGAGTTAGGGTGCTTCTTCTGAATTCCATTTTATTAATTTTTTTCAAAAACCTCTTTAGCAAAAAAATTGAAAAAAACAGGAATATTTTAGGAATTATGGGAAACCTCTCTGTTTTTTTTCAGTATTTTTCAAAATGTATTTCATGTGAAAAAAATGTTCAAAATTTTCGATTTATTTTTAATCGCACTTGCAATTTTGGTACCACGCTGTATTTTACATCAAAAATAAATCATTTATGAGTACATTACGCTGTATTTTTTCAGATTTTTAAAAAATGTGGACGGGTATAATATCGGATTTTGAAAAAATAGTTCATACGGAAAACCATGCGACTCCATCAAATTGTCATCATCCGATGGAGACGCATGGTATTTAATTCTAAAATCATATATCACATGCCCTTAGAACTAAATACCATGCGTTTCCATCTACAACTTGAGCTCAGGGCTTGAGTATTGACGTAATTAATAATGATAAAAGAACTTTATTCCTTATGTTATTCACACAGGCCCGCACGACTGGGTCGATATACCAAGCAACGATGTAGTGTGATGCATTAGTGAACATGTGTACCAGCGGACGGTTGTAATTCGTTTCTAACTTCAACATCTTGCTGGATAGTCTGGTGGTTTCAAGGTTAGTTATTAGCAGTCCTGAGAAATACTACAAACCAGATAGAAATCAAGTCGAAGCGCCTGCAGCACGTTCCGAAGACCCAAAAAGAACGTATTAATTCGCATCGTCGATTTTCTATACAAACAACATGTTCTTTTAAACTTAAAATTTTCAGTTTTTTGCTATTTCCTGAAGAGGACCCCTTTATAAATCAGTTTCGGAAAATCGTATTGTTTTACTGCTTTAATCGAAATATGTATTAACGAAGAATGAATGAAAGCTATGTGTAAAAATTGAATTTCAAACGCTTTCGCAAATATAGTTAATCGAATTTACTTGCACTTAGTGGCCTTTTTCTGGTGTTTCGCGGAGTACTTTTATCACATATCAGCTTAAGCCCTATTATTATGTATCTAGGAGTTTTTGAAAAAATTGAATAAAATGAAAATCAGAAGAACCACCCTAACACCACCAATATGGCAATTAAAGGGTTAAAATTTTGGGAAAATCATCTCCAATATAAACCCTTTCAAACAGCGTACATCAATTTTTGTTCTGTTTGGGGGCAGTTTTTGTATGAAAACTCGGCTATACCCTTTCCTCGCTTCACCTTACAGATCTCGGATTGTTCGCCCTGGATTGTTACGGAAACTGAATCTAGAAATACATTCTCGTAAGCTTCGATCTCATAAACTCTTGAGAATTCAATCAGCCGAACAAATAAATAAATTAGAATATTCTATTTCAACATTCTTCGCAACAAATTCTCAGCGTACAGAACCATTCTATAGCTGATGCTGCGGTCCTATTAACAGAATTAATCATTCTGGGTCGGGATATAAAAAATGTCAACTGGTTTGCAATACCAGTGTCCAATACATAGAATCACCAACCCGCGATTCCGAATTCAGACGCAGAACCTGGTGGATTCTAATTCCCATTCTGAAATGACACGATAATCTTCGCAATCGACCAGGAAATGACAATTTCAAAAATTCTATTTTAATGTAGTTATTGGAGAAATAAATCTTTATCTTATAAATAAACAACAAAAATGTTGATTAAATTGAAAATTAAATAATGAGCATCAATTTAAACGATTTGCGTAACGGTGACTTGAAAATTGCAAATTGGAAGAGTTTGATGACCAGTTTGCAGAATTTGTTTTTTGTTCGTTGCGTCGTCACTTATATGACGGTTTGAAATTGATAACGCTCATCAACCTGTAATTTCAAATTCGCAAGTTGTATGAAAGTGTACAGCAGTCGAAAGAATGTTGGTATTTCTTATAACATCTACTCGGAAACAAAAGAATCGGTAGAACTTTTTATTCTGCGTTGTCCTCATTGAATAACTCATCTAGAATCGATTAAAACAAAAAAATATTCAACAATAAGGGATAAAAATGGATTACCTATACCCTCTGTTTTGAAAAAAAAAAAAAAAATATTGCGACTACAGAAACTACTTACACTTTTTTCGCCGGAATATCGAAATGACTGACTCTGCGACCTTGGAAGACCTTAGCATCGTTGGATGACTGCAACGCTGGTTCAGTGTTCTCCTTATTCGCTGTAATGATTGTACTTTGCGCCATCCCATCGCTGCCAGTTGTTTCACCAGATTCACTAATCCTGTTAAGCACCTGTGCTGGCGCTGCTAACGTGGATGACGCTACTTGATTGGAAGATGCATCCACGTCCGTATCGGATGATTCACTGTTTGTGTTCTGCGAGCAGTAAACAGTAAAACGTAAACCGAATAAATAATTGTAATGAAATTTAGTAAGTTTTAAGTTCGTTTGAGCAGTGATAACATTAAATATCTCTTCATGATTTATAACAAGTTATTCTGCTATGATCATAATGAAGATATGATTGTTTATTGTTCAAGCTCATCGATTATGTCATCTTTTTTTGTTACTCATATTTGAGGATGAACGTCTAGAGTTAGTTGAAGAAACTCAATATCAAAACTTAATGGCGACGAATGACCAGGCAGTTATGCTTCATTTTGTCATTGTGTTCAATTATCATGAACAGCGACAGCGGATAGATCGTTTTACAGTTAACTCACCTTTCGCGCTATATCCAGCTGCTGTTTGAGCTTCTGAGCGTCGTAAGCCTTGAACTTGGGCAGCGCGTCATCGATAAAGGTGAACGGAACACGCTTATGTGACACTTTGATTTTTCCCACGTATAACACTTCGAAAAACTGCGAATTATTAGCGGATATATCCGGTAGTGAAGATAAACTAGATGACACACTGGCACTGTTCTGAATGTTTCCTCCACTGCTCGATTGATTTAGACCGCCCGAATAACTTTTTGAGGCCGACAGACGTCCTTGTGCCGGATGCCCCGTGCCGGCTGCGTTGTTTCCATTTTGACAGTAGGCCAACGTAGGACTACTGTCATGCTGTGCATGGCGCATCTGCTCCGATAGCTTCAAGTTTGATGCCGGTGTCGAATGTATGCCCTGGCCACGTAACGCTCGGTGTATGTCGTTGGAGTTTGCACTAGACGATACAATGCTCTGCGGTATACTGCCGACCGATCCGCCACCGATTGAGGCTGGATCACGCATTTGCTGCATCAGTTCCGCCATCTGAAATAACGAGAGTGGGAAAGAGAAAAAACACATCTGTAATGCATGGCTCTTGCTACGTGAGAATGCGGTAGAGTTTGCCTAGAACTTGAACTTGGCAGTGATGTATGTTCTCTTCAATATAGGAAGGTAAGCATTTCCAACTATTGAGTGAAAATTGATTGATTGCCATAGTATAGCAATAATTTACTACTGTTCTTATAACCAAAATCGCAGTACATGATACAACAGTAGCGTTTCCAACATGTTTCGAAATACGTTCACACAGGTACAACATGTCCATCACCTTAAGTGAGGAAACGACAGATAAGTGCTATTAGGTTGTTTGCATATTGATGATCCTCGACAAGTCGCTAATTATACTGCCTCTGCTGTAGCACAGGACGCAAAACGTGGTTTACCCTGCAGTATATTGAAATTAAGTCCGCGGCACGGCTGACCCACTGTTGCACACGTTTTTTTTTTCGTTCGTGTGAATAAATCAGCTGACTCTGGGAGCTATGTCTATGTGACAAGATCACGTGACTGATCAGTATTATTTTATACTCAACGAGCAGAGCAAAATATGAACATGAACCTAGATGAGCTTTTACATTCAATTGCTTAAAGATTTTGTAAAGCAAAAAGGTAAGACAAAACAGAATCTCCCGCGATTGTATTATACCTTAAATATACGTTGTTTTTCTCAATTTGATTGTTTTTTTCTAAACTGTCATTGCTGTGACTTTTCATTGACTAAATACAAATTAGGCGTAATCTTAAAAAAAATATTTTTCGATCAATTCATATAGAACTCAAAATATACTGGATAGTAATACGAGAAGCAATTTCGAAATATTTTTAAAAATAAATATCGTAGTTATGGAACTTGTTCAAGTGTGTGAAAAATGGAGCGGAACAAATAAAATATTTTTATACACCCCCATCATCCGATGTTTTGTTGAGTGCTTTTCACTGTCATTTATTTATCTACCCCAGAAAAATCCTACAAAATTCAGGAGCAATATTCAGGGATTGAATAATAAATTCTGGCACCGAATTAAGGAATTAAATTATGAAACTGAATTCAGGAATTACATTCTCTCAGGTTAATAACCTTCCCGACCCATAGAGTCTCCTTAGTTCGCTTTGGAGCACTCATGCTGGTTTCGGTTCACTGCCGGGTAAGCATTCTGTTCTCTGGCTTGTAATAATCGATCCAAGGTGTGTCAAAAAGTTCTAGCGAATCTGTATCCAAGAACGCTCGAAGTACACTCGTGTTTTTAGTTTTGAGTTAAACCCCAGTGACAGGATATCTTTTTCATCAACAGAAACTTGTCCGAACTATGGAATATGCTCTCAGTATTTGACCTTGTGCTACCTGTTAGCTCGAGTACCCTCACTTTCCATTCATTCAGCTTCATTTCATGTAGTTTTGATGCTGCCCTATGTAATCGCATCAAAGAGGCATTCGTTACGGGCTTTATCTGTAATGGATTTTCGACCACCACGAATCTCTCGATTCGTCTCGAAACTCACGTTGAAATCTGGAAGATAATCTATCCCGTAATATCTAGCCTATCTCCTTTGTTTTTCCTTCGTCATTTGCTTCCCAATAAATGTTTTTTTTATATATAAAAATTTCATGTGTAAACAGTATATAACAAAACTATCTATGAAAGTGTCCGAATTCAGGATTAAGTTAGTTCCAAAGTTCAGGTTCGAAGTTCAGATCAAACATTTAGTTCCAGAATCGAGATCATAAAATTCATATCCCGAATTTTGTTTCAGAATTTTGAGGTTAAAATTCTAAATCGGAATTCGGATTCGAATTCCAAACGCAAGTCGAAGAACTGAACACACTTCCAAAATCTAGTCAAGAAACAGGTTCTAGATTTCAGAATTAGGATTCAGTTCATTAGTTCTTGTATGCTGAACCTGGAACTATACCAAACCTGTAATTAAGTTCAGAATACCGAACTCACTTCCAATATTCTGTTTTAGAACTCAATTCCACAATCCAATTCATATTTTCAGTTCCTGAATCCAGATCCACGCAGTCCGAGAAGCAAATGAGAGCGCGACCTTAGCGTTTGAGGCTTTATATCACGCAGAAGGTCTGTTTTTGCCGCTGCTGGTTGAAGGTTCTCACCTTGTTCCATGTAAAACACAAAAATAAATTTTTGACAATGGTTTAACTTTTCCACTCCTCCAGTTGAACATCGGGACTGATATGTGCCCGACAACCTCGAAACCGTCGTCGCGGGTACGAGAAATGCAAGTTTTCAAAAATTTGAGAAAACCCAATTAGAGTTATCTCTTTCTGTTGAAAATTTTATTATAATTACTGATCATATTTTTTATGGCATGAAGAAAGAATTATGTTACTGCGTTTAGTACAACTCGGAATATTCATTACTAAGTTCTATCCATTCTTTTACATGACGGATTTTGAAAAGGCACCCCATAATAAAGTAAGACGTATTCACGTCAAACATTATATTTGAGAACGGTAAGTCTCTTTTGGTAAGTATTTCTTTTAATAAGTCATTTCAATGATCAAAAAGAACCAAATCACTGAAATCACTGCGAAAATCAACCGAGGCCAAAATTGCATAGTAGAAAGAACCAACTTCAAATTTCTCATGCTTAGCAAAGTAAGCGGAGTGCTTTATACTGCTTTTCCCTAGATATTTTTGAAAATGGATGAAAGAACAAAGTATTACTAAAAAAAGTTCTCAGACCCTATAACACAACAATCATTCTTTTTGAGCTTTTTGATCGTATATCTTTCGTTCTCGCCGAAATGAATACAAAAATATTTCGGAGTCGCTCGCAGCTAAATAAATACTTTTTTCTCAGTCAAAGTTAAATATTAATTAAATTTGCCTTTTCTTAGTGATACAGTAAAATAAATAAATAAATAAATATTGTGGATGCCACGGCAAAGAAAAACTTATGTATATTGCCTATGAAATGAATATTGAACTGTAAATATCACTATATCTAAACTACATAATAAAAGTAATAATCGTTAATCTTGAATTCGTGATCAACTTTCACCAATTACGAAATTACGCGAGCAAATTTGCTCAACATTCAGTGAAATATACATAAAATACAGCACTTTTCCAAACTTTTCATAGTGTTACAACAATATATTCTCTAGGTAAAACGCCCGATCATGAACACAGTTGCTTTTCATATTACATGCGGTCAAATTTGAATTAATACGTGTACTATTTCTACAAGTTTTATAACTTTCAAGAAATGCAAAGGGCGCGGCCAACCTCTCGTCTGGCGAACATTATTTTACGGATATATCGAAGTTGTAATTGCAGTAGATTTTCTGACGTGATTTGAAACTTATTCCATTATTTTACAATATAATTTTGCAAATTGCTGCTAAATTTGAGATGATGGTAACTGTGAACAATATCACACTAGTGTGAATGACCTTATTTTCACTTGGTTTACTTTCTCACCCAGCTCACGAAACAGGAAACCCAAGGAGAAAATTCTGCATACTGAATGTGCATACATGTATACGTGTAGATATAAAAATAAACGTTACCGTTTACAACCGTCATTCCAACGACAACGGCGCATATAATAGCTTCCGCGGGCCTCTTGTGCGGGAATACTAAGCCTATATTGCTGTTTGCATTTGTATTGTAATGTTTGTTTTCGGTCTACATGTGAGCTGATCGAGCCGCTCCTAGTACTAACGATTGCTGTGCATCAGCATCTGCATCGCCATCGTCAAGCAGGTGGGTCAAAAGTTGAAAAACAGAACAGAAAGCTTTCATTATACACGCCTATTAAGCCCGTTGAAGTTTTCTTTCCTTGGAGCAGCTAGTGCTGTTGAAGGCAAAATGTTGTTCTATGTTGATACCTAGATATGCACTGCCTCCACGAAAGAGATTGCAGCGCGATCTATGAAACCACTTCCGTTTTTCTACGAAGCACAGATGAAAGCTAATTTGATTTCCATTAATAAAATCAACAGCAGGTAACAAAATTACATTATAATTGGGTCTTCTCTTGTGCATCATGTTTTCAAACAGCGTCAAGGTGATATCGTTTTGCGCTTATATTTTCCAACATGTATAAAATGTTGTTATCAAGGATAAAGGATAGTGCGATTGGTGTTTCGATTAACGGAGTGGAAAATATAATCCTTTACGGTCCTTGCTCGGTCCTAATGGTGCTACCAAATAATGCGGAAAATTGCTAGGTAGACAAGTGGTCGCCACATTGCTTACACTGTATTGGATATACACATCAAAACTTTTGGCATCTTTCCAACAAATCTATGCTAAACTCTTAACGAGCATCGAGCTGAATAAAAAATAACTTATGACGTATATTATGTATTCAACAGTTTCATTTGTTCATTATTGATATCAAAATATTAAATATATGCTTCGACACCGAGAAAATTTGAGTGTGCTTATATATTTAAGCACACTCAAATTTTCTCGGTGTCGAAACATTAAAGTTTACGTGATGATCATAATGAAGTCAATTACAGCGCAATTCGTAATTATTAAGCAAATAATTGAAAAACAAACATGGTGAATATGCAACTCTAGAAGCTATTCATCATAAATTTGTTGTTGTCGTCGTCGTCGTTTATTAGTGGTTTTAACCACGTTATCAATAAAATCGGTTAAAAACTATGTTATGTCATATTTAAATAACATTTCCATTAAAATTTATGAATACTTCAAAATAGTGGGTCATCCACCTGGTACACAAAATTTCCCATCTGGGCTTAACACGTTTCACGGGCCTTGGATCTGTTCAAATCACGTATCGATTGTTCGGAACTGTTGAGTTTGCTAGATTTCAATACTTGTAATCATTGAATTCGAGTTCATCCTTTTTCATGCTTTTCTTTCACTTGAACAATTCACGACTGCAAATAATTTCTTTATTATTATTCATGTTAGTTTTAATTAAACAATTAAATGTATCATTCATATATTTGCAGTCTTGCTAGTTCGACACTCGTTGTTTCTAGAGACCGTGAGTACCGCTGCACCTCACAGAATAACAATCGTATTAGTAGGGATGAGAGAATGGTTTGGTAAACCATACGAAATCAACAGAAAAGACGTTACACGCAACGAAAAATATCCGGAATTCGAGCAAACCTAGATCTGTCACATCATTCTAATACTTTAATTTTTTAATTTTGTCTTTTCGATAAGTAAGTGTGTTAATCATAATATGTCGGTGATTGAACCATTGATAAACAAAAAACCTGTTTTAATCTACCTAGTGGTGCAATGGTGGCTTTCTCATTGACATTTCATGAGAAATCGATACAAGTTTCATATTAGAGTTTTAGACAATCTGTTTCCGGAACCGAAGACCGCCACAGTCGTAGTAAGTTTTTACATCCTCCAAATAGTCAGGTAGGAGGGTTGTAAAACCTTACTACGGATGTTGGATGTTTTGGAAATTTTTTGTCGTCAATCAAATGACGGTTAGATATTTTAACTTTCATCACCCTATACTTACGAAACTGTAATCTGTAAATGATGATTTTTTAAGAGGTATGAGATTTGATTTTCAAAACAAAAACACACAAAAAATTGGAAAATTGATGAAATCTTTATTGGAGTCGATAGAACGATCAATATAATTTAATGTTTGAAGATGATTTCATGCAAATGTTGTCTGCGACTCCGCTTTAGACGGCTCATGTGCAAGGTCCAATTTTTGCACACTCTTTCCAACATATCAGCCGGTTTCCACGAATAATAATCAGTGTTGCGAAAATATTAAATTATCAAATATTGCCGCTGAAAAAAATCATGCTCGATTTTATCGATCAATTATCACTATTCGCAAAATCAACGATGATTATGAGAAGAGAGTATGATCACAGATAACAGATATACAGGCTCGAACAAAGTTTTTCAAAATCCTGTGTAAATTTCAAATTTGCTATACGTTGGAAACACTATTGCACCTACTCGACTGTTCGCCGCGATCTTTCAAAACGTTCCACTACGTTCCGGAACGATAACAAAATCCTCCTGCCTGTTGTAGAAATATTCCAACTACAACAATTTTAACATTTATCACACGATTTCCCTAAGTGTTAAAGCTTTCTTCACGTTTCGCCTTCGGCTCATCAGTGCTTAAAGCAGTTCAAATTGAACTGCCATCTCCGCCTAACAGTTCAATTTGAACCGCTAAGCAGACGCAAAGTTTACACTATTTGTGTAACGACTTTTTGGATTTTGCACCGAGATGCTATATCCTTTCTGATGGCTAGAACGAAAACGAGTGACGACTGACTACTGGTCGCCGCAGAGTTTGAACATTTTGGGGTTTTTTGGTTTGTACAGAAAAGCACATATTTTATTTCAGCTTTCTTCACGTTTCGCCTTCGGCTCATCAGTGCTTAAAGCAGTTCAAATTGAACTGCCATCTCCGCCTAACAGTTCAATTTGAACCGCTAAGCAGACGCAAAGTTTACACTATTTGTGTAACGACTTTTTGGATTTTGCACCGAGATGCTATATCCTTTCTGATGGCTAGAACGAAAACGAGTGACGACTGACTACTGGTCGCCGCAGAGTGTGAACATTTAGGGGTTTTTTGGTTTGTACAGAAAAGCACATATTTTATTTCAGCTTTCTTCACGTTTCGCCTTCGGCTCATAAGTGCTTAAAGCAGTTCAAATTGAACTGCCATCTCCGCCTAACAGTTCAATTTGAACCGCTAAGCAGACGCAAAGTTTACACTATTTGTGTAACGACTTTTTGGATTTTGCACCGAGATGCTATATCCTTTCTGATGGCTAGAACGAAAACGAGTGACGACTGACTACTGGTCGCCGCAGAGTGTGAACATTTAGGGGTTTTTTGGTTTGTACAGAAAAGCACATATTTTATTTCAGCTTTCTTCAGTGTTAAAGACAATTTTATTTTCATGTCGCATAAATCACACGAGAATTCGATCGGAATAAATCAAAAATAAACTTGTCATTTTAACCAACAGCAAAACAAAAATCTAGCGAGAAGTGAATGTTGCACCCAAAGTTGTGTCTCATGTGAAAGCGGCACCCAAATAGTGGGGGCACCTCGTGTCGATCGTGGTGACATCTGCAAGTGTTCGCCATGCTGATTGAGCAAATTTTACACACAGTTTATATGTGAGCCTGTATATCTGTTATCTGTGGTATGATGAAAATCTCATCTGGTTCAATATCACTGTAGCGATATTTCATAAACTTTCACGTGATAATGAAACGATAATCATTCAAAATTATTCTCACGATAAATCAAATTCATGCCAAATAGCGTTTAATTAGGCTTAATCTAATTTGACCACGAGAGTAAATAAATTCGGGAATTCAAACAAAGTCTTTTGTATCTATAATTATAATTCTTTTTTTCGCTTTAATTGCATTGCATATTCCTATTGTGTATTGAACTACCGACATCTGAATTTCTTCATTTGCCAGTGAAAATCCTTCCATGGCTGGTAATCGTGAGAATGATCATTCATAATAATGTGTGAATTCAAAGAATGACAGTAGTGATTTTTGATAGGAATGAGATAATACTCAGTGGCGATACTGGACTAGGTGCTAATAATTACGCAACACTGATCCGAAGGGATAATGCTACCCCAATATCAATACCAGACAATCAAACGATTATCGAAAATCCGAAGACGAAACGCGAAGAAAGTTGAAACGATTATCGTTATCATGATCGATGATGATTTTGATAACGATCGATGATGATAGCCGATTTTTGGAGAATGATAATGACTTTTGGGAAGCATTGGTAGCTCTTGCAATGATTCTGGCTAGTTTTTACTCTAGATACGCAATTTTGTTTGTTGACGCATCCATTCAACCAGAAATGAGCTTCGTTGCTGAAACAATTTTGCGATAAAAAGTGGATCTTTGTCCATTTTTGCCAGAGTATATTTATGATTAAATTATAGACCAAACGACGATTCATGAATAAATTATGGACAAAACTGAACAAGTTTGATTGACAATGACACAAGACGCGATTCATGTGTAATCTGTCAAAAACAGTGTTATCAAAATGATACCAGCTAAGAATATTATCCTTTTGTAACTTGAATCGAAATTCAGCCAAAGTGAGTTTGTTTGGTTCGGTTCAGCCAAAGTGAGTTTGTTTGGTTATAAACAAATAAGACCTGCATGCTAGAAGATTTTGCTGGCTAGTTCCAAAGAATTTGGTCCATTTTCCATAAAATATAATAAATGCAGTGAAAACAACATTCCATTCGAATATTTCTTACGAAAACAAAAATTTTGCTGTTTCATATGCATCGTTAAGCATGAAGTTCAGATAAACGTCTTTTTAAATAAACTTCAATCCATTGAAGCTCTTACATTCATCCGGCCACACTTCCCCGTAAAGTGGCTATGATTTTTTTCCAACTGCAGGACCGAGTTTAACCAAAATCATACACCGGTAACATGCCTGCATCATGGTAGGTGTTGAAGACACGGTTGAAAAGACAGGAACGTATGTGTTCATTGCCAATGGATTGGTTGTATTTTCAAAACCGAACTTCGTTGTCGGTTTTCGTTTTCTTTATAGCGTGTACGAAATCGAGCACCGTACACTGTGTGCATCGTTCGTAAAGGGGATGTTGTGTTCTCTGCTTCCGTACCAACACGTACCGGTTTTGGATCGTCACTTTATATGATAGTTTGAAAGTTTTGACACTCATCACCCGGAACCGGAAGAAGGATCCGGATAAAATTAAACATTATACTTTGAGGCAATATTAACTTTATTATAAACAAAAGTTTGCGAAAATCATTTCAATCATCACTGAGAAATAGAAGTGAGTTCAACTTTAAAAGTTTTGTTTTTGACTACTTCGGAATCGGAAACCAGATACAAATTAGATTGGATCCTAACAAAATTTGAAAACTAGAAGATTCAATTTGAATATTTTTTTGAGAATTATAGGACCCTTCATTCGAACATTAGTTAGATAAAAACGGTTGAGCAAACTGAATGCTCATTTTTTTCATTATTTCGTACATAATACCCTGTAACTCCGGAACCGGAAGTTGTATCCAGATGAACTTTTATAGCAGGTTATAGGACTATAGTTTCAGTTGAATCTAAGCTTGCGAAATTTAGTTCAGTCATATCTAAGAAAAATGAGTACATTTTTGGTGCATATCACCCTATATTTCCGGGATGCAAAATCTGCATTTTTTTGGTTCAGACGCCTAGGTCGTCTCAGATATTTTTGGTTTAAATAGTTGAGCTAAATGGGCATTTACTTTGATAACCAGGTGTTAGATAGGAGATCAGGACAAGACCAATTCAACCGTTGTCTTTGGACTGTTAGGATTAGAGTAGGTACAGAGCATGAAGACTCATTGTGAGACAAACCGAGGATCATTAGACTAAAGCGATAGTTGAACGTAAGAGTCGGTTTATCCGAAAATAATATTAATTCTAATAAGCTAACTTATGTTTTATTTTATCATTATCATAGCACATCGGTTTATAACTAATTGGCCGTCAATGAAATCAATTCCATTTTTCTTTCTCGGTAACCGGCTTGAGGAAGTTCAACAACAAACATTTTGTTATAAATTTTCCAATGCAATCCGGCTATTGTAAATCAAACACCTATTATTGATATTGCGTTTCGAGGTACGATTTGGGATTCTGTCGGTTTCAAATCTATTCATGAGAATTGTTACTTCTAAATGAAAATATTATATCATTGGCGTGAATCTCCGAGAAATTTTCTGTCATACACACGCATAGCATTTGCGATCTCGACGAACTGATTCGAATGGTATGTAACACTCGATCCTGCGGACCTCTGTTCATAGTTCGATTTACATTGGTATCGCATGGCTTTTCTACAAGAGAAAGGGCAAAACAGTGTCTAACGCGATGTAAATCTGCTCGTTTTTTTCAATCTGAATGAACCACAAACCGCTAATAAATGAAATCTTGTCCAAGATTATCGCCAGATAAATATCAACACGAAAATTAACAATACTAAAGAATCGCCTACTCCATGCACGTGTTTTTAAATTGCAGTTTTCAAAGTATTTCTCTTATAATTACATGAGATAAGAAGTCCCGGGCCTAACAAAGAAAAAGTCAATTTTTTACCGTGAAACTTTGTTTTTCTTCAGTATAATCTGCATCTAGAGCGATTCACTTGACCCATCGGTCCTCGAACATTTTGATGCTATTTGGAAAAAAAAGATTTGTCAAGGCCTTCAAGATTCGCTTCCGTTTCCCTGAAGAAACCTTTTCAGGTTTGGAAATAGATAAAAGTCGCTGGGGGCCAGTTTTGGAGAAAACGGGGGATACTGGACCAATCCGTACCGCAAATCATTCAATTTCACCGTTGCTTTTATGCATGAACATGAGCCCGGGTTGGCAGTTCAATACATACGGCACTGGTCTTACAAGCCAGTTGTCATATGTTCGAGCCCCGACCTGGAAGGATTCATAGTGTCAGTAGGATCGTAGTACTAGCCATGCAATAATTCTGTATGCTAAGAATCGGCTGCGAAGTCTGTTGAAACAGAAAGGCCAAATTCGACAAAAGGAATGTATTGCCAAGACTTTTTTTTATGCATGAATACGCTAGTGCGTCTTTTTCCATAGCTTGATGACAACTAGAACTCGTCTGACACGAACAGCTGTTATTCAGAATTTAGTGGATTCTTTATCAGGAGTTTTGTATCGTGCCATCTAGAGGCTTGTTCTCAACAAAACTACACATGGTTCGAAACTATTCACGTCTTTTCTGTGAGAGGCCCGGAACTTTTCATTCCATGTAGTACAATGGTATTCACCAGGGGCGGATGATTAGAATGTAGTTATGCTGTCATCAGATGGCTGATAAAATCTATTTAAGTATGTTGCAATCCTGAAGCTCTATGTTGTTGGTTAAATGTCTCCTCTTCAAAACGTCATATTTGTTTTCTTGGTTTCGAGCTAGGAATATGCTTTGATTTCGCGTTAAACATGTTGAATATCGATTTTCTTGCTTCAATCAAAAGCAAAAGGCATAGTAAAATCATTAAATTCTTGTTAAGAGTCATGGTTATCTTTCTCCAACCGTGAAAACTTGTGAACATTTGTTTTATTAATTCTAAAAAGGTGATTTTGATGTTATTTACAAAGAATACGAAAATCGCCCGAAAAAGTTTGAAGATGATGTAATACAAAAGTTATTGGATGTAGATGATACACAAACATAACAAATGATGGTAATAAAGTTGAATGTCACTCGAAAAGTCTGAGAGCCGTGTAAAAAAATTAAAAGGTTGACACAAACCGAACGAACGATCGATGGAAAAGTGAAATACTCAATACGAACTGCTTTTCATTGCTTCGATTTTTTTGAACCAGATTGTAACTGGCGATAAAAAATTAACATATTTCGAGAATCCGAAACGAAAAAAACATGTGTAACGTCAAATAACCATCAAACATCAAGCGCAATAATTGTTTTGGGAAGAAATTTGACAATGCTATATGTGAAGTGACATCAGAAGGAAGTAGTGTGCGACAAGTTTCCTAAACTAGGAGAAACAGATCGTACCATCCGCTACCAGCAACAAATTAATAATTTAAACAATGGATTAATCGAAAAACGGCCAAAATGGGCTTGAAGGCACGGCAAAGTCATTCTGCAGCATGACAACGATTATCTTTGAAAGAACGACTTTTTAAACTTGTACACCCAGTATTACACCGTTTTACGGCAATTTTAAGATTCTGTATGTGAGTTATGCCGATATTTTCTCATGATGTTATTTTTTCTCTTTTTCCCTATCTATCACAAATCAACTGACAAAGTCGATTTATTTACACCATAAAGGCATGGGAGGACAGCAAATGTTCGAGATTTGTTGCACTACTTTTGCTATTTTCACTGTTTTTCGGGTATACAACAACACTAACAGTAATCGTTATCGATCGTCATGAAGGAGCCGAGGTGTCTCCGTTAAAATTGACCACGAAGCATACAGAGTAGAAGTAGCGAACGACCGTATCATGGAGTTAGTTCATTTTATTGTGATGAAAAATATTATTCAATATTCCAATTATTTTCATCAAAACGGTACACATTGTTGAAGTGTCAGTTTTGAACTGATTTGAAATTTTGTTAAAAATATTTATAAATTCATTTTTCGCTATCGTCAGAATTAACGCAATGAAATTGTGGGCATCGGGAAAATTAAGTGAGGAAAAAAAAGTTGAAACGATATGAAGATACTCCACGAAACCGGCTCTACTTAACCATTTCTCTACACGAATGTCATCTTCTCAAACGTGAAACATGTAATAATGAATGACATAGCTAAATTAAGTTTACGTTGTGAATTTTAAACACACAATAATAATTTTCGCTTGATGTAAAGAAAGAACGGCGTTACCCGATTGAAAATGTATTTGCCAGCTATTTTTAATCACATTTGGTCGTTTTTCTTTATTTGCGAGACAGACACGGTGTATTATTTTGTCGTTGTTTGACTCCTGAATGTAGCTACTCTAAAGTCATTCATTCTGGATGAGCGATAGAGTTATTTTCAATTCAAATAATTTCAACATAAAAACTTACACTTTTCTTCATTCGTCCAGACGAGGCATCGCTCCACGATGTGACGGGGTAATGGTCCTTGTATAGAGGTAAAGTAAACATTATCACTGATGCTACACCAACGGGCGGAAATAATATTTGGATCCAATTGTATCGATCTCACACCACTGCGCGTAATATTTTATCTTCAATCTAATGGAAACCAGTCGCTTGTACTTTTGTTTAATGCAATTTCCGTTGACAACCTTCACATACTTTCACTTGAAATATATACGTAAACTATAACTCAACCGATCGAAGTGCGAAACCCATCTCACAACACAATTCAATTCTGTGCACTTCGAACTGATCACCCAATTCGATTTAATTAGTGTGAACGATTGATTTGTTTACACTCGCTGAGACAGCCTTTTTTATTGCTTTGTTTTTCAGGATACAGACAGTAAATCGTGTGGCACTCGTTTCAATTGGACTTTATTCAACGTTGTGCTAGTGTTGTTTGAAGATCATTTTCATTTCAGCTAGCAGGGTAGGACAATTTAGATAAGTTGCTTGAGCACTTGATGATATCAACATTAAATTCTCAGTTGTGTGAAACACATTTGGAAAAACATGTATTGTAGTTTCGAATAAAATAAAATCTTCCCCCCGAAAATAATATAAAAACATTTTGAACAAGTTACTCCTTCTTTTTCCTTCCGACCGAGCCTACCGTCTTTGCTTGAGAGTAAGATTTGGTTTATGATACTTTGCCTCACTTATCTTATTTATATGTTCTTCGAAGACAAAATTTTTGTTACACATTTCACGTACAAATCTCCAAATGACTAGGGGAACGTGCCACTTGAGCCAATTAGTTTTGAGGGGTTTCTCACCTTTAAACGTGCTCGTACTGACACTGAAGATGCTGAACGCTACGGCCGGCCAAATGAGGCAATTTTTGAAAACAATAATTCATAATTGCGTTAAAGGTATCATACAGCAGTGTGCACATTATTTTGCATCAACATTTGTCTATGATGCAGCTGTTGTCATAGTGGGTGCTACGTTTGCTAACGTTGAACAAAAACGAAAATGTGTTATTGATTCCCAACGCGGTTGGAGCTGTTTCCCCGAAATAGACAGAATTTTTTGCGTCGATATGTAACAATGGACGAAACCTGGATACACTCCAGTGTCAAAGTGGTCGTCAGCTCGAGGACGGCAATCGATGAAAACAATCCAAGCAGCTTGAAAACGCAAACTATCGAAAAAGTGAAACCGACGACCGAAACTATCAATTTTGAACTTTGCATTGGCCGATTGATGCGTTTGATAAACGAAATCGATGAGAAAAGAATTTGAATGAAAAGAAAAAAAGCGCTTTTTCACCAAGACAATGCGTCATGTCGCTTGCCACCGTGGCATGAATTGGGCTTCGAAATTCGGCCGCAGCCATTATAGCTGTATTTCGAAATGGACATTTTTTTACCATCTGTGATTGGTGTCACATCCGTTTGGTAGATTAAGAATCGTGCAACTGAAATATCCACCTTAGTTTCGGTTTTGTTACTGCACCACATCAATTATCTATCAGATATAAAAATTATAAATAATTTCGATAAAGAGCCTGTATCCGATTTTTTATTCAATGAGAACAGCTATTTCATATTGTTTGACGGTTCGACTTAATATGTTGTATTCATCAAAATAAATAAGAGACATTGTAAGTCCACTATCGAAGGGTTGCATACTACAACTTCAACTACCACTAGTATTTAGAGAAAAAAAAACGTTTGAGTTTCCACCTGTTTACTCATATAAGAACTAAAACACGTTAATTTTTAGCTCTACAAACATCAAAATATTTCCTTTGATAAAGACCTGATAAATCCTATGGTAGTATTACAGCAGCAATATTACATTTCATTTACGTTCGTTGTATCATACATTTAAAAATCAAACGATATATATGCTCAGTGCCATATTTTTTAGTTAAATATTCAGTTCGCAAAATTACCCTTTCGGCGAGATGCCCGATTCGGCGAAGACGCTTTCGACGTAAATACCAGTTCGGCTCTCGGTATTATGGTTTTCAGCTCAATGACCATCTCCTGTATAATTAGAGTTGTATTGTTATATAAAACATCAAAACGTTGCTAATTTTTGATATCATGGTATGTTAAAGTTATGGAAAGCTTTCAGCTTACAAGAGAAACGGTAACATATCAAATACAAAATGGCATTTAAATGTCATAAAACTAACCTGGATTTCTGTGAAAAGGAATTACTGTTTTTTCATGCATGCTATATGGAAACCGCAAAGTAGTTTCATCGCAAGATATCTTTATATCAAATTTTCTCCTGATTACTATTGAGATATTTTTGAGATTGTATCGCTGGTTGGCTGCATGAAACCCATCTCGCTATACCTGTCCCCATATAACGTTATAAACCGTAATGTTAGAAAACAAAATTCAAAGTAAATCAAATTGAAAATACAATTGGTTCGATTCGTTCTTTGTATTATTTTACTGTTGCCAGTCTAACAAAATTTGACGTGTATCTTTTCGATTCACGAGTTGATTGCTTCGAACTTCAACAGTTTTATCTTTTATTTTTATTTTTGAAGTCTCGAAAGACTCCACCCAAAAATGTTCGGAGAGAATGTGTAAGTTGTGAATACAATTGTTTCGAATTGAAAAGGCTAAAATGTACTCATTTAAAGTATTAACATGTGATACGTTTGATGTTCAACAAGGACCAAAATTGTTGTCTGTATGCGCCAAAATAATAAGTTACTCGCTGGTTGTCCTCAACTTGAATACTGAAACTGATGCTATTTACTGTACTGCTGTATGACTGATGAGGGAACTCTATTCAGCAGACTGTTTCATAACCACTATTATCTGCATCTGCAGAATAATTTCCACCTATCTTGCATGCAGCACAACACTTTACCAACCGTTATTCTTTGCAGTATCGCATGCAGCAACACTCTTTGAATGTCTGGATCTGATTCGTACTGATGCGAAGTTTCCACGATGCGAGGAAAAACGTGCAATTAATTTAATTAGTCGAACACGAAGTAGGTTTTACTTTTAATATCTTAGAAAAAGGAAATCACAGGCACTTTGTCTTCCGATATAACTTTCGATTTCTGTTTGGCACTTTTTATCTAGACAAGAGCTCAAGAAATTTTCTTCCTCGTTTTTCTCACACGCGCTTGCAAGAAAAAATCCGACTGAGTCGTGCAGCGGTTTCAAATACAACCGAAATGTTCGGGAAATAAAATTAAACTAGCCGACCAGTTTGGCATGAAAAACAAATGCGGCTTCCACGCGGTTACAGTGAGAAAAATATATACATATGTGTACAGAAGTCCTACACGAAACAGAGTGGGCAGCAGCGGGCGGAAAATCTGGTTCAGAATCACCACAGCATATACAATACGTTTATGTGCAAATCGTGCAGTAGTGTTCGTTTTGCCGTCTGGTTGTAACCGTGAAACTAAAAGCAACATTTTATCCGTTAGCGGTTCACATCACTTGTACTTCGGATGGACAGCTGGTGAGTGAGTGTGTTGCACCGGCGATTCTCACTCGATCGTGTGATCGTTAATGGTCTTTTCGCTTAAGTTTTGATCGATCTTCTACACCAATCAAGGGGGGGTCAAATGTCAATTAGTCACTTGTGAACACCGCAAACATATTCGTATCTGTATCTTCGCTATTCGAGCGAAGTAGGAAAGGCTTTCAATAACATTATCAACGTCACATCAATTGTATTTCTGTGATACGCGAATGTTTTATACAGAAGCAAAATACAAGACTGTTATTATGTCGAGGTGAACACATTATTATTTTGAGAAAATGATATATAAAAATCTCTTCGAGTCAATTGTCAATTCGTTACTTTGGCATTGTCGCCAAATGTAATTTGGTTAAGCTTATAGAGTAAGTTCATCTGAGCTCTGTTAGTCATCCCTTTAACGAAAACCATTAGTTAGAGTAAGATCTGTTGTTTCTGTTCGATAGATTGACTGCAAGAGTGAAATGAAATTAGGAGCATTCGCATCGAGTTTTCGCGTCACTAGTAATATTGTAGTATTGAACAATTTTCGAACTATTTTTTCTGCGGTATTGCTTCTTAGAGACGAAGCAAAGATATTGTACTCGATTTTATCACAACTCGTTGATTGATTTTTGTTTGTTATTTTGGATAGCGCATGCGTTATTATAAAGAACTATTTTTATTATTTCATTTACTTTCATTGTGTGGCGTTAGTCATTTTACTACACGGAACGACCGAAATTAGCTCTGCGCCTAATTCGTATTACTGTTTTTGAATTAGTTGATTTTAACAACAAAATTTCCAAAATAACTATAAAATTAGTTAAAATTTAGAATTTACTGTGCTGAAAAAAACTCTTATTTTTAGAGAAAGTGTTTAGTTGGCGAATATTCTGGACACAAACCAGCAATATTTCAATCCAACACGAAATTCTCATTGACAACTAATTTCGTTATTAAAATCAGAAACTTTGATTCTATTTATCTATCACCGTCATTACTGAAGGACAGCAGTGTCAAAGCAAAACAATCCATTAAAAAGCTAAAAGGGACAGTCTTGTTGAAACTGCTCGCAAATTGTTTAGATGTTTTTCGCATGTGTTACGATATATCCCTATATAATTTTCTAAACCGATATGTAAAAATGACGTAAACTGTTAGTGGAAAGTGTATTTATTCAGAATTTGTGCGCAGTTAAAGCGATTGTGGGTAATAATGTTTTTACGCGAAACAGTGAAGTGAGTTTCGAATGTTGCACTCTAATTGTACACGTCAAATGATGGTTTTTTGTATCTTCTCATTCCGGGCTACGCCGTCCGGTGTACTACTTGTATTCGGTTTTTGTTTTCCGAGTGCTCAAAGTTTTCAGTGAGAGAGTCGATTTTGCGAAGTCGAATGAAGAAAACAGCGATTTAGAAGTAAAATTTTCAAAAAGAAGTTTATGTTTCGCTTATGTCTTTTTCTCCAATACAACATCGTATTTATACCTGCAAATATAGAAAAGATAACCGCGACTGAAATTTTTTTCGGTAGTAGTGTGCCATCTAGTGGCTAGTAGTCATTACGGTGTTAACGAGCGCCATATAGCTGCTAATTGCAGAAACCAATTCAACCATTTATGTTGGTTGAAAACAACGTTTTATTTCTCTAATTCAACTAAAAAATTAGTTGAATGGATATGAAGCGTGCCTTAGCTAAGAAATGACAGCACGTTTAATTGGTGAATTCAACTAAAAAAATAGCCATTTCAACAAATATTTTATTATTATTAAGAGAATTAGAATTAAAAAATCTAAATTAGCAAAAGTAAGATTTTTTTAGTTGTCTCAAAAAATAACTAACTAAAATCAGAAAATCAACTAATTTTTTCGCCAAAATGCTAATTTCGGTCTTTCCGTGTAGTATTATTATTATTATATCTATTATTTAGCCCCAATTTTAACCTGCATTTGTCATTATCAGGAGCTGATATCGTGTTTTTTAAAGGCACAGTTTCAGTTTCAGCGAGCTAATGTTATTCGTATTCACGTCAATCCGGTTATGTCGCTGACATCACTCATCCGCCTATTTTACATTTCACTATTATATCACAGGAACCAAAAGCTATAGTAACCAGAGACAAACGTTTATTTTATTAAACCAAATCGAAGTAGCTAGAGAAATCTTTGTTAGGGAAGCTTATGACAATAATTCGCAATCGGTGTATTGATTTGTTATGTAAATATTGAATATTCAATAACTTAGCAAGCAACCGTTAATAATTAGTGCCAGAAAGTATGGACGCAACCAAAAACCGCTGCCATTTCGCAATGGTTCAGAATCTGCCAATTTTTATGGCTGCGTCCTGTTGTTTACACTCTTCTCTAACCACTTGTGCAGTTGTTTATTTGTTTTCATTAGTTTGCTTCGAAATGCGTGGACTTTCAGCAGAACAACGTCGAAAAATTGTGTACAAATGGTTCATAGAACGCGGACTGTCACTGAGAAAGATAGCAAAAATGGAAGGAGTAAGTGAAAAAGCCATGCGAAATGCAATCAGGAAGTTCGGTGAGGATAACATCTTTGAGGATAAACCAAAAACGGGTCGAAAAAAGGTCCTGCTAACCCTCAGTTGGATAAACGTATACTGAAGGTGTTCGAGCAAAAGAAAAAGGTTTCTGTTCAGGATGTGGCCAAAAAAGTGGGCACTTCGAAGTCAAATGTTCTTCGTGCTAAAGAACGTTTGAATCTTCGAACCTATAAGAAGCAGAAACAACCAAAACGTAGTCCGAAACAAGAAGCATCGAACAGGCCGAGGGTTATAAAGCTGTACAATACGATTCTTGCTGGAAATTTGAACTGCATAATCATGGACGACGAAAACTACATGAAACTCGATTACAAATCCTTGCCGGGACCACAATATTATTCGGTGCGATAAGGGCAAGTGTTAAACCAGTCCGAGACATCGATTAAAGTCGAAAAATTTGGTAAGAAAGTTATGATCTGGCAAGCAATTTGCAGCTGCGGTAAGATTTCAAAACCCTTCATCACCACTGCTTAAATGAATTCAAAGTCACAAGGATCCTGTTGTCTTCTGGCCAGATCTTGCTTCTTGCCACTAATCGAGATTAACGGTAGAATGGTATATTACCAAAAATGTCCCAAGAGCCATGAATCCACCAAATTGCCCACAACTTCGACCAATTGAGGAATTTCGGGCATTAACGAAGGCACATCTTAGGAAACATGTCTCGGCAGCCGAAACCATTCAACAGTTCGAAAAAGATTGGAAAAAAGTGTCAAAACTTGTCGCCAAGAAGTCTGTACGGAATTTAATGAGAAACGTTCTCAAGAAGGTGCGCCAGCTAGTCTACAATGGCTAAGTAGCAAATGTTGAGAATAATATTCTGTTGTTGTAGTCTAATATTATCAGTATATCGAATAAAATTTGAATATCTAATACTTGTAAATTATTTACAGCGAAATCAAAGTGCGTCCATACTTTCTGGGACAGTCTTTATGAGAAATTATTTGTTATTAAAATTTTTCTGTAATATGCTGATTAGCTCAAACTGACATTGAAAAGCATAAACTCTGATGATATCCAAATTCAAACAAAATCATTCTGAATAGATTACCATAAAATTTACATGAATTGAATCACGAATCATCAAATCGCAAACGTTCAATAATGAGACACATAACCAATCATAGGCACTTCTGGATTTCCGAATGTGTAATCCATATACTATTCTCGTTGATACTTGTCGACTTTGTTATTCATGATTATTTTAACAATACTATATATCAATATGATTTTTTTGTGTGATTTTGGTATACTTAAGTTTTCGATAAAAATCGAAAGTTTGTAGTTTTTCCTCGAAAGTTTTGCGAAGAGTAAAGCGTCAAATATAAAATCAGTTCGGTAAATCGTGAAAGAAAAAGTAAACAAAGAGAAATTGTCATTTGCAGTTAGGCCTTTTTGTCGTGGGACGGTCGAATTGAATAATGCTGAACATGGCTCGCATTCACTTGGCCTCAGATACATTCCTCGGCATCTTAGAGCTAAGGCAGTGTGCCTTATTCAATATGTCGTTGAAAACAAACAGTTAAGTAACCAAAATTTGACAGAAGCTGCTATATTGCTATATTGTATACAACATTTTTAATCCGGTAGAAGATGCTATAAGAACTCGAGTCGGCGAGGAGGCGAGATGGACCGATACTGGTCTTAGCCGTCAAACTGACACAGCAAAGAAAAAAAAGAACTCGAGCCTCTCAATGCATGAACCGTGAGAGAATTTTGCTACTCCACTTCGCTCCACTTCATACTCTGAGTATTTCACGCCCTTAAAAAAATTACAGTCTGATAATGATCGTTGCTGTGTGGAATTTCCCAAGAGAGAATCGCAAGTTGACAATTATCGCAGAAAATCGAATCGATGATTCAACTTGATGATTCTCATACTAGGTTGCAATATTTCAAAACCCCACTGCTTAAATGAATTCAAAGTCACAAGGATCCTGTTGTCTTCTGGCCAGATCTTGCTTCTTGCCACTAATCGAGATTAACGGTAGAATGGTATATTACCAAAAATGTCCCAAGAGCCATGAATCCACCAAATTGCCCACAACTTCGACCAATTGAGGAATTTCGGGCATTAACGAAGGCACATCTTAGGAAACATGTCTCGGCAGCCGAAACCATTCAACAGTTCGAAAAAGATTGGAAAAAAGTGTCAAAACTTGTCGCCAAGAAGTCTGTACGGAATTTAATGAGAAACGTTCTCAAGAAGGTGCGCCAGCTAGTCTACAATGGCTAAGTAGCAAATGTTGAGAATAATATTCTGTTGTTGTAGTCTAATATTATCAGTATATCGAATAAAATTTGAATATCTAATACTTGTAAATTATTTACAGCGAAATCAAAGTGCGTCCATACTTTCTGGGACAGTCTTTATGAGAAATTATTTGTTATTAAAATTTTTCTGTAATATGCTGATTAGCTCAAACTGACATTGAAAAGCATAAACTCTGATGATATCCAAATTCAAACAAAATCATTCTGAATAGATTACCATAAAATTTACATGAATTGAATCACGAATCATCAAATCGCAAACGTTCAATAATGAGACACATAACCAATCATAGGCACTTCTGGATTTCCGAATGTGTAATCCATATACTATTCTCGTTGATACTTGTCGACTTTGTTATTCATGATTATTTTAACAATACTATATATCAATATGATTTTTTTGTGTGATTTTGGTATACATGAACCAACAATTAATTTCATCAGTACAACAGTACTGCTGTTGTGACCAGAGCTGCAAATTGTCAGTCATGTCAAATGACCTTGACAGACTGACTAAAATCATCGTCAACTGTAATCGGTACGGTCAAAGTGTCTGTTAAATGAGATACTCGATAGTTCAATGACCAAGTATAGTATAAGTATAGTTATTTTGCTGGTTGTCCTGATAACGTGCTGTGATTGGCTCGTGAGAACTTGGTGTACTTTTGGAAAACATTTCGACTTTTATTATGCACATTTAAGTAAAGACTTTTCGAATGGATTGGTGGTTGAAACATATAAATCCATTAACAAATGAAGAAGTTATATGCGGTCAAAATTAGGACAGAAAAAGGTTACGCGACGATTTTTTAAATTTTTAATTGCCCTCAGCCCAGTATAGTGAAGAGTAGACATTTTTAATACTAAAAAATTATGTGAATGAAGTGTAATAAAAGTTTGTATCAAAAACTAGTTATAAACATTGGGTGCGTTGCTACCTATAGACTAGAGTGAATTACTTTAGCGTGTAGGCACAATTTACGTAGTATAAATGTAAAAAAAGATTATTCGGATCGTTCATTTCCGATTAGTATGTACGTTGCAGTTGAAATATCGCGAATTAAATTTGAGACTAAAAGGAAAATTCTGCAAACAAGAGGCACTGGGAAGGAGGTTACCCAAAATCATATTCTGTTGGAGATAGTGCACCAACTGTAGAGACACCATTCGCGATAGAGAAATTAGGTCAGAAAGCAATCAGTTGGCAAGCGATTGGCACATGTGGCTTAAGTTTTTCAATTTTCTGTTCAAAACGAACTATAAATGCAGTAATTTATGAAATTATATGTTTGAAGAACAGGTTGATACCATTAAGCACCAATCTCGAAAACACTTCTGGCCAAATTTAACATCGATACATTACATAACATCGCAATGAAATTTGTTTAGAAATACATAGCAGCGAAAAAGCGCCATCGATATTCGCGAGGAAGTCACACTGGATAAATTACTTAACTGTTTGTTTTCAACGACATATTGAATAAGGCACACTGCCTTAGCTCTAAGATGCCGAGGAATGTATCTGAGGCCAAGTGAATGCGAGCCATGTTCAGCATTATTCAATTCGACCGTCCCACGACAAAAAGGCCTAACTGCAAATGACAATTTCTCTTTGTTTACTTTTTCTTTCACGATTTACCGAACTGATTTTATATTTGACGCTTTACTCTTCGCAAAACTTTCGAGGAAAAACTACAAACTTTCGATTTTTATCGAAAACTTTAGAGAATTTACAATAATGGCTCCGTTATAATCAAAAGAGAAAGTAAACGAAGAGAGGCTCTCATTTGCAGTTAGGCCCTTTTGTCGTGGGACCAGTGTTGGTGATTGCCGAAAATTTGACAGAAGCTGCTATATTGCTATATTGTATACAACATTTTTAATCCGGTAGAAGATGCTATAAGAACTCGAGTCGGCGAGGAGGCGAGATGGACCGATACTGGTCTTAGCCGTCAAACTGACACAGCAAAGAAAAAAAAGAACTCGAGCCTCTCAATGCATGAACCGTGAGAGAATTTTGCTACTCCACTTCGCTCCACTTCATACTCTGAGTATTTCACGCCCTTAAAAAAATTACAGTCTGATAATGATCGTTGCTGTGTGGAATTTCCCAAGAGAGAATCGCAAGTTGACAATTATCGCAGAAAATCGAATCGATGATTCAACTTGATGATTCTCATACTAGGTTGCAATATTTCAAAACCCTTGTGTGGAGCATTCACAGACATTTTCATAGACACAACTTATACAAAGGTTATATGCACATAGTTAGAATAAGCGGCAATAGTAAAATTATTCTATCGCAATTGTCAACTGCCTGTATAAAATCGGATCGCGAAACGAGAATAAGCGACCGTTTGTTGCTTCAGAGAGGATCCCCACAGCAGCGTGCTAACCTTTGATTCTCAGAAATATCATCGAGTGAAATTCGCACTCGCACTGGTGTAGATTCTATGTTAAATGAGCCATGCCATGTTTTTGTTGTTGCGATGATTTCCGTTTCTCTTTGATGGCACTGATTCAATCGTTGAAGAGTTGCCAGTGAACGTTCTTTGATACGATAAAAGCCATCCTTGCGTGGGACTATCGAATTGGTCTATCGCATTCCAGGAAAATTCGCCTCTTTTAAGGACCAGTAAATCAATCAACACGAGTTGATGGTTCAATGCATGAGGCACTGATCTTCCAAGCCAGTTGTCTTAAGTTAGAGTCCAGGCTTGGAAGGATTCAGATTACGATTAAACAGCTACTGATGATTGGGTATATTAGTGTTTCATATTCAGATATGTTCAGAAGTCATAACTGATTTTAAAGATTAAAGGTTTGGATACGATTGGTAAGGAATAGAACATTAGCAGTAAGCTGGAGTATTGGTAAGATGCAACTAAATACGAGTCGATCACTTACCGCTGCCAGATTTTAGTTAAGTTTAACGCTCACACATCAAATGAAATGAAAACATTATTTTCCATACGTTTTCAAAAAGCAATAGCAAGGCACTCCGACATTAGAGTACGTTTGTTTGGTTTGCTGAGTCACACAGATTTCAATACAAGATCACAGATCTTACTATACCCACACGGCGCAGAGCTACAGCAATCGCAAATGCTTTGCTAGTGATGCGATATAATCTCATATCATGCATGTGTATATACTCTGGAGGTGCTATTAACACCGCTAACTTCACACCTTTTTTCGTGGAGGGTGCGCGAATCAGGTCTGGCTTGAAATCAGAATTTAGCGGTAAACGTTTGTGATGTTTGCTTTGTCATTCTATATTATTCTCTAAGGGGTTGTTTGTTTCGCGTGTTTGAATGGAGGTTTAGCGTTTTTTTTTCAAATATAAGTTAATTACGAACACCCTTTTGGGGCATAATACTGCCTGAGCTTCGAGCTTTGTTTCGAAATATGCTTTCAGTCCCTCAATAAACCTATCAATTACCTTCTCGTGATAGCCAACCAAATAAAGTTGGAAACGTTAGTACAGTAATTATTTGGAACGAATTTAAAGCTAACGTTTGGATACGATAAATTTTGAAAATATAACATTCGGAACTCACCTGTTCGTATTTTTCACACTCGTATAGATGAATATGCAGTAGAGGATCCTGCGGAGTTTTCAGCAAATAAACTAGACCATATTCTGGACCGTAGATTTCTGCTACGTTGTCATTGCCAATAGTGATAGGCAAGATACGTGTGCTGTTGGGTTTTGGAATCAGAAAATCTGAGTTTTTCTTCACTTTTTCTTGCTTGACGATAACTCTGGAAATGAAATTCAAATGAAATGAATTCAAATGAAATGAAATTCAAATGAAATTAAATTCAAATGAAACAAATCTGCTTTAGCTTTACATCTTATCACTTAACTGTTTCGTCTTCGACTCGTCAGTACATAGCAGTTTATGTTGAGCAGCTCAACATGAACCGCTAAGCAGACATAAAGTTTCTGTTAAGTACAGATCACTTTTTTGTTTGCACCGAAGTGCAACGTCTTTACTGTGTACTGTACTGTACATAAAGTATAAAAACGGTTATGTGCCCTAAGCACAAAATAGGTTAACCCCTCAGTGGCCACCACATGAATCGGCTAGTATAAGTCAAAACAAGTTTACGTTCGACACGAAAGTAAAGACATTGCACTTCGGCGCAACTGTATATAGCAGAAACTTTATGTCTGCTTAGCGGTTTATGTTGAACTGCTGGGTAACATAACAGTTCAACATAAACTGTTATGTACTAACGAGTCGAAGACGAAACATAAAGTATAAATTTATATTTCATATTATATATATTTACACTGTAGTTTAGCATTTACTTCAACTTTGTCACTATCACGTGATTACAGTCATCATCAGTGTTTTATACAACAGATAATAAAAACTGATACACTGATAAATACTGTGAATAACAGATGAATTACATTTGTTATACTTAGGAAAAGTGTAATTGCATGACAGTGAAAAAATAGAATTACATGGCAATTAAAAGTGTTATTGTCAATAGAATCTACTAATGATCTAGCTAAAAAGTAGCGATATTTAGTCTTTTACTGTTTTTACCTAGATTATTAGTGTGAGTAATACTGTGAAACCCCACTTGTGATACAATTTTCATATAACATACCATTCGATTCAATTCGTCGAGATCGCAAAATGTCTGTGTGTAAGTTATATTGTTGTGCATTCACATTTCTCGAAGAATGCTAGGAATCGAATTGAAACAAACTTGAGTTCAATTAAAAAGATCTTGTGGTCACAAAACTCCCATATTTTACCCGGATCCGACCTTCGGTTGTAGAATATACAAGTATAATTATGCGGATATATGCAAAAAAAACTCTTACTAATCCACCTAGTTGTGTGATAATGCCTTTGTTTTGCCATTCCAAAAGTCTCATTAAAACTTATTTTTTCATTGAGATTGATTCATATTGATTCGGGTAGTTCACAAAAGCGTGTTTCTGCACTTACGTCGCATATTCGGCAACATTTCAGAAACCAAATGTATTAGCAGATATAAGTTTGAACTTGATTATTGGCAAAAACTGAAAAAATGCGGATAAAAAAGGACGCTATTTGTCGGTTACGTCATTTATACGATTATGTCTCCAGAGCTGGATATGTTGGTCATATGATCTTCGAATCTGATCAATGGTGTAAAATCAATTCTTCCATTTTCGAAAATAGTGAGCGAAGAAGAGCAAAGTGTGGCTTGTCGGGTACGTCATTTCTACAATGATATCTTCGGAACCGCAAGGGTCAACCATGTGATTTTCGAACTTGATCTACAATCCAATAGTTTTTAGTTTGTTGAAATCGATTCAACCTTCTCCGAGAAAATGGAGCGCTTTGCGTTCCTTCAGAAATTATAAGATAAAGGTTTTAACAATTACCAATCGTCACTCAAGTGGCGATACAAAAAATCGTAAAAGCACAGCAACACTGTGATAAAAACTGTCAAATTCGGTCTCCGGTTTCCAGTTTAAGGAAAAACGGGAAATAGTGGAAAACAACAAAACAGAACTCCCTTCAATTTTATATGGATTTATTAAATCGATTTTTATAAACTTAATATTAAACGAAAAGTATTTTTTCGATACAGAAGCGTACTCAGCAAAAAAATTTCTGTGGAGGAGGGGGGTCTCAAGGACACTGTGATAAATACTGTCAAATTTTGTCTTCGGTTTTCAGTTTCGGAAGAACGGGAAATAGAGAAAAAAAACTAGAAAACAGAACCCACTTCAATATCTTATGGGTTTTTATAAAATTAATATTTATCGAAAAGTTTCTGATCGATACAGACGAGTATCCAGAAACATTTTTCTGTAAGTATGCGTATATAATATGTATACAATTACCTAAAAAAAAATTGTTTATAAAGTCGTTTGTAGGAAATTATTCATTTTATAATTGACTTAAATATCTACACTCAAATAAAAATACACGTTCGATTCACTTGAAAAATCACGTAAAATGGTTTCAAATGTCAAATTGAATATTTTACGTGACGAAAATGAATGTTATACGAACATCCCCTAAAATGAATAGAGTCATCACATAAGGTTTACGTGAATTGACCAAACGTCAAACAATCTACGTAAATTTCCAGTGTTAAAAACTCGATTTTGAAAATGGCGAGCAGTGGCCCTCGAAGTGTAAGTAGTATAAATATTTGCGAGAAAAGTTATTTAATTACAATTTTTTAATCCATCGACCGGACCATTCCAGTATGAAAGTTTCCATGTGTTCAACTAGACCGAGTGCCTGCGTGAGTTCGGAAGTTTGCCGTTCCTTCCGAATGTAGGTCGTTGGTCCACCGAAAAACGAGTTCAAAATCGGTATGAAGCTCGAACCTGTAATGCGACTTCAACCTGCATCGGTAGTGTTGTGGGAGTTCTCGTATCTCGACTTCGGCTTCGGTTGGATGGCAGTGACAACACGATTTCTGAAGGCTTGCCGATTCGAGATCCCACGACGTTATAGTTGCTTTTTATTTTCAGCAATTAAAATTTTATGCTAATTTTCTGAAATAAATGTTTTATTTTTCACTTCCTAGATTTATATAAGAATCTGAAATCTCCCTTTTGACTTTAACCAATATATAAAATAGTAATTCTCTGGTATCTAAATTTGATATGAACTGATAGGTAAATGTGATATAAGTAGTACATTACATTTTACCTATAAAACACGTAACTTTTACAGGATGGTGCATTAAAAAGCTTTTAAATGTAAGTCCATTAAAACCTACGTGAAAAGTAGGGTGGAAAATATTCACATAACTTTTCACGTAACTATAACATGATTATTATTTTGAGTGTAAAAAAAAGAGTTTTCATAATATAGGGGAGATCGGACTAAACCTGACAGTGTTTGGAAATTGAAAAAAACTTTCATTATAACTAGGTTTTTACCCAAGTTATCTCTACCTTCAGCTACAAGTCCCAATTTGTAATTTGGAAAAAATATGCATTAGTTTTCGTACCAAGTCCAATCCCTTAATATACGCAGCTGATTCGATAGACTGCCGTTTTTATTGGACTACTATTTTCAATGTGCATATAACAACAGTATTGAATATTAAAAATAGTAGTAAAAAATTTTAAATCGGCGATTGCATAAATTTCTTATACAATACGATAATGAGAAAGGCATTTTATCACCGGAAAGAGAATTGAAACAGGAGTCTCACTTACCAGCATACGATACCCAAGTATCAAACATTGTTCTAGAACTGAATTTATTAACTCTTCTCGCAACGATTATGCGATTGGAAAAGCGTACTTTTCTTGTATGATGTGCAACAAGTTTCTTGTTTCATATGTTTTACAACAGTAATGTTTGCTAAGTGAAAACCAGAATTGAAACTGCTCAAATGATCTTGTCGTTCAGTCAGTTGAAAACCCGGATGTGGAACTTACTCCATTCAGATGTTTGAGTTGGTTTCATAAGCAGTAATATGAATGAATTTTACATCCCTTACAAAAACGTGTTGAATCAATTGTCTAACCTATCTAACAAAAATAACCTATATGAAACAATTGTGAAACATGCCGATTATAACAAGTTTCAATTGCTGCTTGGGTAAAGTTTAAAAGTTATAAATTATAAATTGAATTTCATATAAATTCCTATTCTATGTCTGCGGAAATCCAAGGCTAAACTTTGCAAAAAAAAAGAGTTCATGTTAGCCTTAATACTATCAGGCGACGTTTACAAAAAGCCAAGCTGCAATACAAGCTTGATAACTCTGCTTAGCATAATCTGTATTGAGCTTGACGGAGAAACTGAAATGATTTCCTCGGATGAAGCTTCTTTTTGGGCGCGGGTTCAAATAATGCGTGGCTGGTTAGGAAACAGTTCTAATTTCTTTCAGCGCACTGTCAAAAATCTGGTAAAAGAGAATATTTGAGGGTGCTTTTCAGAATAGAAATTTGACTGCTTGGAGCACAGGATAGTAACCAGAAGCATTGAAATCGCTTATGTTGCGCCTTGTACCACAAAAATTGTAACGCTCCCTTAGACCGGCCCTCCTAATCTTCCGACGCAATTCATACTGAAAAGCTTGTTTCCAATTCGAGTCAGCTAACTTTAAAATTTTGAAGATTTAGTGCTCTTTTTTAGCAAAGAATAATTAAAATAAATACTTGCATTATTTTCAAATACTCGCTCACAGCTTGTCTATCAATGTGACTTAATTAAAGTATTGATTCTGTACCATGTTCAAGCGTAGAAAATGAACAATTGTACTATTTGGCAAATGATTTGTGAATATCGATGTATTCTCATTATTTGCATCATTTCTCGATCATCAAAAAATGAGTTTCTCTTCAAGGCCAAAATTTTCTCGATTTATCTTTCTTGTCCTTTTCAATCTGCATATTAGTAGCAAATATTCCGAAAACCTCGTGTAAGATATAATAAGACAACTATGTGAGTTTAGTTTTTACAAACTGTGGAACTCATTTTTATCGGTTTCAAATTCCGTTGACTGCGAATCCAATACGAACACGATTGAGTCGATAATATTTTTGATAATGAAAACATTTGTCGCAGCAATAACATCGAAACACAAGTTTAAAGAGGTTCGATGGTTTTGTGGCTTGGCATAATTTTCGTAATCCTACAAATACTTTAGACCCGACACTGCCAGGCGGAAATATGTAATTTCATTGAGAACATCGAGTCAATCATTCAAAATTTGATCAATAAACATTGGAAACGTTTGTCATTAAATCCTCTCAATGTTGATTGCTGAACTTTCCATTGTGATATTCCAGCAACACCTGAATCAAAATTGGCGTTACAGAATTGAATTATTTCTTCATATAGGGTAAGAGAGGTATTTTGGCCCACTTTAGGATTGATTTTATTTTGGCCCACTTTGAATAAATATCCACCAAATGTTGTAATATCTTTGAAAAACCCTTCCGCAATAGGTAAAATAATGTGTTTACATTCAAATTTATGTAACATGAGTTACTTCACATCAATTAAATCCGATAAAATCGATAAAGTTTGTTAGGTGGGCCAAAATATATGAAGTGGCCAAAATACCTCTGTTACCCTACTGATCACATTCGAATAACTTTCATCCCATACATTCTAATATCGGTAGGAGATACAAGAACAATGTTAATTGAATTGTACACAAATGTTTCTCTAAGGTGTGAAAAGTGACATTTTAAATTCTTTCTAACTAAGAATTCTCCATACCTGCAGAATCCGAGAATATACTTTAGTTGATGTACGAACTGCAGCTCAAAGTCAGTGTTATAAGCTTCAATGTGTCCGTTTTCAACACCGACAGATAACTGAAATTAAAGAAATGGAAAAAGATGTTATGTAGCATTATTCATAAACACAAATTTTTCGAGACAACATTTACAATGACTCGATTTTAAACGTCGTGTTTTTCAATGACACGGCTTTCATAGTTGAATGCATACTATAAATACATGGTTAAATGATTAATCGAAGAGTTTTTTTCAAGTTAATGAAGTATAAGGGTTTAACATTTAAGGAAAAATAGTTCTACCTGAGTACAATAAAAATAATTTCCAAGATGTATAGTTTTAATTCTGCTATTTTTTCAATCTTACCGATACCTGGGCCTTTCGAACTACACAGAAATAAATTATAATTTTTACAGGTGACATAATTCTACAAACGATACAAGTCATAACTACTTAACTTCTCAAATGACGCAATGTTCCATTCGTACAGAAATTCGAGTTGTTGCTGTCGATCTTATGATTTTCATTCCATTCGTTTTAAAGCCATGTAATTTTCAAACCACACAATTTTTCATGTTCTTGAATATAAATTTGTGTAAAATATTACGCTCCTTTTATGTGCATCTGATAAGATTTAAAATCACAAGAGTTTTTCGAACTGTGTAATACTTTCCATCATGCAGAATATTATATAGATATTTTGTGAGAAGCTGCGCATGTTTCTAGTTTTATCTTTTTTATCATTTCATTTTACCCAGTTTGCTTATTTTTAGTTTACCGGTATGCTTAATTTTCTAGAAGATGGTTGGTCCGATATTCGAAAAAAAAACCCAAAGTAGGTTTTCCATACAGACTTTTAATGATCAGGATAATTGAATCAATCAAACCTAACTTATCTATCAGCCTAATCCCCTGGTGTTCTTTGCTGTATCTAGCAAACGTATCCATGTAGCTCGTTCCTTGGCTGCTCGTCGCCAGACACTCAAGACTCGGATACTTCGTAAATCCCCCTCCATTAGATCGGTCCACCTTACTCGCTGTGCTCCTTTTTTTCTTGTACCCACCAGATCAGATTCAAGAACCATTTTCATAGATGGTCCGCAGCACCTTTCCTTCCGAAACACTAAGGGCGCGTTGATCCTCTACCAACATAGACCAGGTCCCAACATCTTTTTTCAAGTTACGGGTCACAATACCAACGTCGTCAGCAATACCAAAAAGCTATACGAACTTTCGAAAGATCGTATCATTCGTATCGATCCTCGCTCTTTGAATCACACCTTGCAAAGAAATATTGAAAAAGAGATAAGAGACAAATCTATCACCTTGCCGTAGCCCTCTCCGAGATTCGAAGGGACTTGAGAGTGTCCCAGATATTTGGACGTAACTCATCATTCGCGTGGGTACGTTGTACTTATGACACTTCTAGAGTACTTGTCATATCGCGAATATGTGATCTGCAGTGGCGCCGGCCCTAGTAAATCCCGCTTGATATGGCCCTACGAATTCATTAGCTATTGGTGATAGGCGATGACAATGGATTTGAGAGAGTACCTTGTAGACGGAGTTTAGCAATGTGATTTCACGGTAGTTTCAACAGTCAAACTTAAACTCATCTAATTACATGAATTTTAAGTCCTAATAAAGTAAATCCATGCTTGCAGTCAATAAATTTATATCTTATCTCAATACTATGAATTATCCTATCATTCACATCCTATAATATAAAACACTGAAATCCAACCCTGGAATATAGAACCTCGAATGCGCGTTTAAAATGTTTAAGCGAACACTTTTTCAAAAAAAAATTCTTTAGAGCGATTAGCGAAATCAACTAAATCGCTTCCAAAGAAAAACAATTCCATTTAGGTAGATCAATTATATCAAAAATTTTATTTACTAGTTTTAGTATTAGTGGCGATGTCAGGAAATAGTAACCGACACAGATACTAGTATTTCGGTATGCTCATAGCAATTTTCATCAGAACTGATACACAGACGACCTTTGCAAAAAGAAAAGTATCTATGTATGTTACTATTGCATGACTTTAGTGGCGAAATAGTAGACAAAATTTTTCATATAATGGTATAAAATGGAATTTATTTTCTATGGAAGTGATCACTTTTTGTTTTGTACCGAAATGCAACGTCTTTACATTAACTTTATGTCTACTCAGCGGTTTGTGTTAAACTGCTAGTTGGCATGCCAGCTCAACATAAACTGTTATGCACTGACAAGCCTAAGACGAAACATAAAGAAAATCTCCGAAATTCATTGCAAATTTTTGAATGGTCCATCTTGCCGAAAGTCATTTTGTCAAAGTGGCTCAATAATACAAAGCCTTGATCGAGATACGAAATCGGACAACGTAAATGAGGAAATGCGAGGTGACGAAGCTAAAGGAAAGTTTTGGTATTTTATTCATTTAGTGAAAATTGACCATTCTGTTTTAACAGACTTCGCAGTCGATTCTTAGCGTACAGAATCATTGCACGCACAACTGTCCTATTGACACTAAAAATTCTTCCAGATCAGGGCTCGAACATACTATAACTGGTTTTTAAGACCAGCGCCTTGTGCATTGAACTCTGCATTAGACGATTTTTCACTTGCTCCTAGTTAAAGAAAAAATTGACAAACACGTTGATGCTTCTTAATCAAATTTATCGACAAGAAATTCCATTCTAAAGATAAATCTGTTCACATAAAAACATCAAGAAACAATTGTGCGCTATTATGGAAAATGCAGGTTAGTCGCACAGATGGATTGTGAAACAGTTGGGAATCGACTGTTCGATCGTGTTCAGTAAAATCGTTCAAGAAGATCCAGATGATCCCACGGCAAGCTGGCAGCGGAGTAAAAGCGAAGAAATGCACCCCGGTAAACGAAAGGAAGATGAGGGATCACTTTAAGCACAATTCGACCCTTTTGATTCGGGACGAGGCCAAAAAACGGTCAATTCGTCCGCCTGGTTCATTTCTTGTCTTCGAGGTAACGAAGGGGTCCAACCAATGAACTGAATATGAAGGTTGGGCAGCCGAAATGCATGGTAATGGACGACGAGACATACATTAAATCGTACACCAGGCAGATACCCAGCTGTCTGGATGCTACAGAGATGTTTCGGAAGAAGATTGACCAACGATGTACTAAGAAGTACTTAGGTGATCAATCAACGGCCAAATATACGAAGAATAATGGCTCCAGAAATACCTGTTATCATTCCTCCAGTCCCTCGAAGGTGACATTATCTTTTGGCGAGATCTGGCACCGTGCCATTGCACGAAACCGGTGATGGAGTCGTGATAGCAAATCCGCCAAACTAGTCAGAATTTGGTCCAATAGAAAAACTCTTGGAAGGGTTCGAAAAACAGGAAAGGTCTTCAAAAACGACAAGGATTTGAATAAAGAGTGAATGAAAGTGTGTAAGAAAAATTGGTCAAGTGTTGCGCATTTGATGGATAGTGGTAAGTCTAGGACACTTATCCTAGAAGAGAAAGTTGAATAGACCAACATTGCAAAAACAAAGCGAACTTGTGTGCATTCAATCCCGGAGAGTTTCTAAAATATCCGACTAAAAATAAATTTTTTGTGATCAATTTTGACTGTTGAATTTTTTTCGAGTACAGTATTGCTTTTGGTCGGCAAAGTAATATTCTAGTGTTTAAATGATAAGTGCCTGAACGACATATCACTATAGTCTGGGTTCCGGCTCATTGCTCCATTCCAGGCAATGAAAGAGCCGATATTTTAACCAAACGTGGTGCTATTGAGGATAAAACTTATGAGCGACCGATTGCTTTCAACGAATTCTATAGTGTGTCTCACTAAAGAACTCTTGGGATAAAGATGATCTAGGTCGGTGGATGCACTCAATTATCCCAAAAATATCGACATGGTTCAGAGCGCTGGATGTGAGTAAGGATTTCATTCGTGTGATGTTAAGACTCATGTCCAATCACTACACGTTTGATGCACATTTCCTTCGAATGAGACTTTCCGAGACTAATAATTGTGCTTGTGGCGCGATATTGATCATGTCGTTTAGAAATGCGTGGAGTATCGTGATGTCAGATCTCATCTAATAAATTCTTTGCGTACCCAAGGTGGACTATCCAATGCCCAAGTTCGCGACATTATTGCTTGTCGTGACCTTCCTTACATGAAACTTTTTTATCATTTCATTAAGACCATTGGAGTTCCAATTTGATTTTTCTTTCATGTTAGATTCCTTATCCTTCCATGAGTTCAACCAATAGCCAGCTATCTTACACATATTGAATAAAAGTGATGAACTGATACAAACAAACCTGAAATAATTATAAGATCATGTACAACATAAATGTTTTTTATTTAATGTAATTTATAATTGCAAATCGCTTGATAAAAACAGTGTTTAGATTAACTAATGAATACCGACATACTAATGTGATATTCGAAATATATTAGGTTTAAAGTACGGCATGCTATGGCAAAGAAAAACTTATGTATATTGATGCCTTTCTCATATATAATACTGTGGTATTCTATTCAAAATGTTTCTCTTCAATTTTTGAAAGAAACCAAGGGATTGTTTGTGCATTAACTTGTATAACATAGAGAATGAAACAGTTCTCTGATCGGTTAGACCATTCATTAGAAAACGAAGTGGGTTCACTATTATATGTACTTCCAGCACCGGAACCCGAGAACCGGTATAATCGATGTCGGTTCGTACGGCCACCAACTAACATGACATACAAACTCTACTAATGCTACTAAGATTGGGAATAACGGTTTTGAGTGCAGTTTAGAAATTTTTTACGGTTTTTGTTTCGCAGCTTTAAGTGACGGTGTACAATATTTAACACACTTTACCCTATAACTCCGGAATAGAAAGTCGGATCCGGATGAAATTCAGGAAGACCTGTCATTTGAATCTAAGAAAATTTAAAAAAATATATTAAGACCTTTCATTTGAATCTAAGTTTGTCAAAATCGGTTCAGCCATCTTCGAGGAAACCTAGTGAGATTTTTTGACACATACACATACACACACATACGCGCGCACACAGACATTGCTCAGCTAGATGAACTGAATCGAATGATATATGACACTTGGCCAATTTTTACTAGGCGGATTTTCAAGTGATTGCATAACCTTTCTATATGAGAAAGGCAAAAACTTGAAGTTTTTTAAATGGTTTCAAATAGTTTTATTTTTGAAGAAATTGTTAAAAATTACTTCAAAATGAAATTTTTAAAATTTACCTCGTTGCAAATTTTTTTCGGATAATTCTCCTAATATTGAGAAATCATTCCACATTTTTTGTGTATGTTTTTAGAGTGCACTATACAATGAAACTAAATTTACATTTCAGCTCCACTAAACTTTGTGCATTTATTTTTGGTTTCCATAGGAACTATGAACAAATTTAGCTCGATCAGTGAAATCCGTGGTTTAAAGTTTGTATGTGATTTAGTATTGGGAAACTAAGAAACTCTAAGAAACGGAGCATGCATAATTTTCGTAGGACAATTTAAGAAAATCTTTAATCTCAATGCAATGTCCGAACAATGACTCATTATTTAATATATCTAGCACCACTGCTGCCAGTGGCCGTACTATGAGTTGACGCTTTTATTCTGCTATATCAGTGAATTGTTTGAAGTCTACACAATATTTACTCAGTATAGTATGAAAACTTTTTAAGTGCAAAACCATGTTCCAAAAATGACTGTAAAGACACAAAAAATCTAACGTTTCAATTTGAAGGAGTATGATATTGGTATATTCGACCATATTTTAAATAAATTCAAATCCAGTAACTTTGCCTGTGACTTAAACTCAAACTATTTCTTATAGTTTAGAAGATCCCATTTTCTGCTATTAAAATATTGATTTACATGTTTGATTTCTTTCTTCTTTCCTTGTTTAACATGTATGCAACTGTGCAATTACGTTTGGATTTATTTATGTTGTTGTTTTTTGTGAAATTTATTTATTTATTTATTTAAAACCGTCAATTTTAACACTAGGTTGCCCAAGGAAGTCATTCTGACTGCTTTTCGATTCCAATTGAAAAAACAATATGTACACAATGGCACAATTGCTTAAAATTTTGTGGCTTTTTGTAGAGCATAATTTGTTGTATTATTGTAAATAATAAAAAAATTATGAAACTTTTGTTTACAAAATAGCCTTTATGAATTAGTTATTCGATCACAGTTTTTTTAATTTTCTTTCTTTCAGTAATTTTAACTGTTTCTGGGCAATATAGGTATATACTACATTTTGGGCTTTCTAGGACCTTATTCAGAATGTGTATTTGTGAAGTTTGTGAGTTTTCTACATGCATGAAATTTGCTACGTAGACAACGGATGATACACTTTTCTCATACACGACACCAAAAACCATATAATTTGCATCCATCATTACTATTATTGTTATTATGGAAAAGTTGAACAATTACTGGAAAAATTGACAAGTAAAAATTGTGTTGTACCATTCGACTCAGTTCGTCGAGTTGTACAATGTCAGCGCGTGTGTGGATGTATGTAGGTACGTATATGTGTGTGTATGTCCATTATATTGTCATTACATATATTAAAATGTCACTAATTTTTCTCAGATATGACTACACCGATTTTTACAAACTTAAACTCAAAGTTTGATGGTCCCATAGGTTGCTTTTGGATTTCATCCGGATTCGACTTCCTGCTCCGGAGGTACAGGTTTAAGTGTGTTAAAAATAGCAAACCATTATTTAGAACGACGATACAAAAAAGGACAAAAATCTTCTGAATTTGTCTCAAAGCTATTTCAATTTGTAGGTTTTGTTAGTTGCTAATAGTTAGATCCGGAACTACAGGTTGAAGTGTATTTAAAACTGCAAACTGTCATTCAGAGCGACGTTTCAAAAAACGAAAAAAAAACTTCTAAATTTGGCTTAAAACAGTTTCAATTTGTAGTTCATGTTAGATACTGGACAAAGGAACGGATTTTGGCTAGATCCTTGTTTTCGATTTCGGAAATACCGGAAATACAAACATCAACAAAATCAAGAACGGAACTTTCTTCATTTTCTCAGAAACGGCTAAATTGAGACACAAATAAAAAGTCTAATGGTCTTACGAACTGCCAGGGCCGGTGAAACATGTTAAACCCAGGTGGGTAATTTTTCATACCGGGGAGAAAAACCCATTATTTTGAAGTATGTATTCCTTTATTCTTAAGGAAATGATATTTATCCCTAAAAAGTGCAAAGTCGTTTTTTAAATAAAATATTGTTTCTATAAAACTTCTCATGAAACGCGTAAATTAGAAGTTTGAAGAGTTTTCGGCACAAAGTTTTGAAAGAAAATTTCGTATCTAAGGTTTAGGCTGGTTTCAAAATCACTTCTAATATGTGTTTTCAATATTGAGACAGCAGTCTTTTGTGATCCGTTTTAACTTAGTTGTGTCTGTGTCTTTCAAAATTATTTCTTTGAGAATTTTGGTTATACTGATCGTTTAGTTTGTTGAGGTTGTTGATGGAAAGTGCTGAATTCGTTCATGCAGTACTTCATGATCATCGAGGTCATCCTGCATATCCTCGAATACGAAGGAACAATCGATCTTCGATCAAAATGTGTCTCACCAAATCCATAAACAGTCTAGCCACTGATGTGAATAACACATTAATCAAAAAGTCCCAGGACTGACTCGGAGATCACGTTCAAAGAACATATGTCAAAATTTAACATCAATAGAACGAACACTGAATCTACCGACATATAAGTGACGAATTAATGAAAAATGATAAGTGTGTTCTTCACTAGGATCCATTCAAAATAAAGGTTTGTGGTATTCTGATTTCGAACGTGGCCAAATGAAAGAGTCAACCGGGAAAAAATTAAGCAAGTTTTGATAATCGTGATGTATGAAGTACCGGGGTAGCGGTTCAATGCATAAGGCACTGGTTTTACAAACCAGCTGTCGTATGTTTGAGCCCCGACCTGGAAGAATTCGTAGTGTCAATAGAATCGTAGCACCAGCCATGCAATGGTTCTGTACACTCTGAATTGGCTGCGAAGTCTGGTGAAACAGAAGGTCAAATTCCACTACAGAAATGTAATACCAAGGCTTTGCTTTTGATGTATGAACGCAAAATCAAAATGTGTGACATTAGATGTGCTGAGGTGGTTCTTGTACGACAATCTGGGCATAAAATATATCTTTTCCAAATGGGTGCCGTGTTCGCTCATAATCAACAAAAGTCTACCGCAATAAAATGGAACGCGTTGGTATTAAACAGTGGACGAAACATGGATCCACTATTTTTATCCGGGACTGGGAAAGCCATCTGAAAACGTAACAGGTAGCTGGAATGGCATCAGTTTTGAAGATGTTCAATGTATAATTAACATCAACTATCTTGAACAGGAAAGTACCATCAAAAGTGATTATTACATTGAGTTAGTGATGCGATTGAAGAGCGAAGTTGTAAAAAACGGCCTCATAAGAATAACAAAGAAATCACCGTTAACCAAGACAATGCACCGTGCCATAAGTCGATGAAAACAATAAAGAAATTCAAGAATTGGGCTGCGATCTGTTTCCTCACCCGCGTTGTTCACAATTACCTAGCCCCCAGCGATAGCTTGTCCTTTGCTGATCAGAAAAAGACACGCCAGGGCAAAATATTTGGTTCGAATAAAACAGTCATCGCCGCAACTGAAGCCGATGTTTAGGCCATTCACAAATCATTTCATAAGGATGGTATTAAAAAATTTTTAAAGTGCTAGAACGATTGTATGTCATTTGAAAATAATAATATTGATGAATAAAAAATACTCCTGCACACGAAATTATGTTTTCCTGGTTAGTTCCTGGACTTTTTGAACGATGTGTTAGCAACTTTTTCCTCTTTTCTGAACCACAAAGTGTATAAGTCTATTCGATACAGAATCTTGGTTTGAATGAGTGATTTTCCTAAAAGCGAACTTATGTATACAAAACTGTCGTATTTATTAAAGAAAACCAGGACAAAGATTTTCGTTACTAACTGAAGTTTCGATCACCAATTATCTAAAATATGATTTTTTAGATATAGATTCATCTACTCCAACCAAAGTGTAGCAATATTTCTAACGCATTTTATGTAATGATATGGAAAATCAATGAAAAATGATTGAGATATAGATGTTCAAAACCTGAGCACTGTTTGTACGGTTTTCAGTATTTTGAATTTGCACACCAGTACAAAAAATCAAAATGTAGTCCTACGTCAAAAGATTTCGAGTGATTTTATTTATGTGAAGATATATAAGGTGAGACGTGACAAGGTTCATTTGATCATGTAGAAATCTTTAAGTAACTTAACTTTCACTTTCTGCCAGAGGAGTTGACCATAAACATCTGCCGGAAAATACCGATAGAGGCCTTCTACCATTTACTATTAAGTCCGGCAAAGCTACCAGAAGTTACTTTCTACTTGCTACTGCATTCTTTTTTGCCGGTTCGAAATGTAAAGAGTAAAAGACCTTTATCGGTATTTTCCGGTATATCAGAGACTCGAATGATTCGCATTGATGAGATGCTTAAGCTCGGCTCCTCTGCTGGAAGGGAAAAGTTAAGTTATTAAAAGATTTCTGCTTGCTCAAATGACCCTTGTCACGTCTCACCTTTCTGCGGTATATCTTTACATCCTTACTCTACCTTGAGAACTAGCATTCTATAATTTTGAAATTATTTATTATTCCGAATGACAATAAAAATATTCTTATTATTATAAATAATACTAATATTACAATTGTTTTGTGCTCGAAATTTCAAGTGGGTAATTACCCAGCTTTGGAATTTTCGGGTGGGTAGTGCTACCCACCGTACCCACCTCTTTCACCGGGGCTGCGAGCTGCTATTGACTTCCGGATCCGGAACTAGAGAGTGAAGTGTGCCAAAAATTAAAAATTTAAATTGCTTAGAACGTAGATGCAAGGTAGGGATTTTTTTCAACATTTAACTTGTAGCTGTTTACAAATTAAAATGGTTGTTAGCTTATTCCTTAATTTACATTTCTAATTTTTATACAAGTTTCAAATAAATATTTTTAGAAGAATCCTCTGGTGATATCAATGAAAAAAGAGTAATATGAGAATGGTATCATTGCACCACTCGGTGGATTAAAACAGTTTTTGTTTAAATTTAATAAAATAATAAAACGGAATCGTCCATATTTAAAACTGTGCAAAGTTCCTATGGTACCCAAACGGAGTACGAAAAGTTTAGTGGAAGTGAAATACGAAAGAACCACTTGTACCAATATAGGTACTAGCCTAATCATACTTTATTTGCGGATCTACTTATTAAGGTAAAAGTGTTACTCCATTGTTTTCTGTGTCGATAAGCCCACATAGGAAATAATGCTCAAAACAGATTGAACATACTGTAGAATATCAAATCATATCACTATCAAAAATCTAATTGTGATCCAACATTCATGGTAACATGACTCCTTCCGTCAAATAGTTCTTTGAAGCTCATATGTTGTGCGATTCGAAAAAAATCAATAATTTATGTGACTGCGGAGCAAGTGTGCAGAGAATGGAAAAAAAATCTCGAACTCCAAGTTAGTCAGTGTTTTATTAGTAAGAGAAATATAATGGTTCCATGTACTTACTGTTACATAATTCTCGTGATTCCTGATATCGGCTATGGACCAAGGTAGCATAGATGCCGAGAACCTGGGATCCACGGATGCTGAACCTCGCCATGTCAATGCAGTGAGACGGGTTTTCATAGTAAGACGTTCCACTTTGAAAAATATCTAATTACTACCAGGTAGTAGCTAATAACGGATATCCAAATAATTTGGGACACACTTCACTGGTTATCGGTTAGATTTTACATCTAAAGAAGGTCGTTTTCCGCAACACATTCACACTTTTTTTCTTCAGGTAACTGCTTTAAGCTACACAATGACTAGGTTGTCTCAACCAAATTCACTTTAACCAAGGTTGAAAACATAAAACACTGCGAATAAATATGATTGATTGCGATGTGATAACATTTTGAAAAATATTTTCAAATTCAGCACACGAACTTTGCATTATATCAGTAACTTTTCACAACTGAAATTCAATCGCCTGAATCGATTTTTCTCTCCATCGAACAAGATTCAATCTTCACCATAGAGTATAGCAATTCGCGATGAAAATAAGAATTTCAGTTATTACATTTCAATCAAATCAAACATCGTTTTGCTATTCTGAACTTGTAAAAAATATACTAATTTGAAAACAATTTGATATGCTAGGGCAGTAGGGTTTGAGTTTTAAGTGCAAATATTTTCCTTGTCCTACGCCGGAGGACGTGCGTTGCTACGATGTAAACTATCCAGCGCAGAATGAGGGTATGCTCAAAACAAAAATGTCTAACTGTCCGTGATGTTGGTACCTTTCTATCTTGGTGTATGGATCAATTTGAACGCGATACAAACCGAACAACAGAAAAGCTCTACTCTCTTCAAAGAGGCGCTACATTTTGCACCTATGCTGGAGCGAGATAGCCGAGGGTTGAATCATTCCTGCTATGCTCAGTTATGCTGCCTGTTCTCTCTTCGACTCTCGTTCTCTAATGTTTCTTCTTCTTCTTCTTCCTTTCTGGTTGGCGTCACCTCACTTGAGATGACGCCGAATTGATGGCACAGCAACTAAGGCTATATTGCCAGTTAATTTTCGTTTATAGTCCAGTGGACTTTCTTTTCACTTGACTACAAGCGAAAATCTCGCTGTGTGGCTGCGTCGAATCGTCAAAGTACGGCTGAAAATCCTTTCTTTCTTGCGAAATACTCGAATTTTCCCCGGACTAACACGATGCAACGTGCTCACCCGTTGAGAGTTTCACCGGAAGTGTCTCTAATGTTTTTGGGTACAGCAGTAAAGGCGAAATGTCAGTTTGGAATAGGGAATTAAATACCTGACTCGATCGTTGCCAAGAGAGTAAGAGAGCAATGCTATGGTGTATTGTGCGTATGAAATTAAAGAGAGCAGCACTGTACGGTGGGCGGCAGTGGGTTGCATGTTACTACAGACACAGTGGAACAAACTTGTACAAAGTTGGTTAACATCAATAATGTTTATGAATTGTGAAAACATTGTTAGTTACAGCATAACACACTTTGGATGAATGCGATAGAGTTTTACAACTTTTAGAGTTGTTTTTCGCGTTTGAATAATTGAATCATTTCATTTTTCGGAATTGAGGTGATTTCTAAGTTTATCTCGCGAACAACTCACATTAAAAAAATACTCATCAATACTTTAATTCGATAGGAACTTTTAGATAATTTCACATAGGGGTTGCACCAATTCTACTTTCTGTTTATGCGATATATTGACATAAAGTACAGTTTGTTATTGTTGCTAAGTATGAATTCTGTATCACGAAATAGTTATAAAATATTAAGAATAATGGTCGAATCCGGGTTAAGAATATAAAGTTTAGACACTTATATCAGACCCTGTCAGCTAAGAGAGAAATCCGTTTTCAGTTCAACTACGCCATCGCACGGCATCTCATTGATCATATCGTACTATTTTGGAGCGCACGAATTTGACATTTCTCTGCCCTACTTCTATGTCATATTCGCAAAAAATGTAAAAAACATTGCTGTTTAATCAGTTGCCAGTTAATCTCATATACATTTAGTGAAATGAACATGTCGAAGTTCTGACCAAGGAAAGAGCATTTTCGGCTAGTGTTGATTAATTACTTTCTTTTGAAAAATAAAGTGCGGAATCCCATCGAATTCTTGTTGAAGTTTGTGAGAAACATGCTCTATCGGGCGCAGCTTGTAGACATTAGTTCGAATGGTTTAAAAGTAGGGATTTCAATGTGAAAGACCAATAACGCATATGTCAACCCAAATATATTGAAGATGCCGAATTGCAAGGATCGTTCAATGACTACAACACATAATTAAAAAAAAAAATGAGAGACAGATTAAAGCTTAGTCGCCAAGCCATTCCCAATTGTCTACACGTCATGGAAATGATTCAGAAGGAGGGAAAGATGATTCCCCGTGAGCTGAATAATAGCAGGAAAAGTAAATTACAATGAGCGATATTTTGCATGAAACAAAGGATTTTTTAAATCGGATTTTAACGAGAGATGAGAAATGGTTTTATTCTGAGTATCCCAACCCAAGTAACAGTTTTTGTTACGCTAGCTTGTTTGTGACTAGTTTGCAACCAGATATATGAGTGATTGTTACTAACATCTAACCACTTGCATGACTCGAAAAGCGCATTTCCTACTAGTTGTTGAGTCGGCTGAAAAAAAGTTGTCGTTACGTTGTAATGCCATACTGAAATAACTCATCCTTTCATAACTTAGAAATAACTTATTTTCAAGTAAACTAGTTGAAACTTAGTCACCATCGCCATTATAAACATTGAATGAATACTGAACACTTTTCTATCATCAATAAAAAAGCAGAAGAGTACTTTAAATCACAAACTTGATACAAGGTACAAATTTCACAACGATTTTGAAACTGTCGAGCGGAACTAAATAAACAGCAAAATAACACTATGTTCAGAATGCTCAAAATTATTCCAAGTAGAGTGATTTCTTATCATTTTAAATTCATATATCATGAGAATTATAATATTATCACAATCGATGTTCAATCCCTATATTATTTTCTTCGTGTTTATGACAGTGCATAGAACAAAAATGACTATTCTGCCTTTCACTATTTTCGGCAAAAAGTAGTTTTGGAACAAGTAATATCCTGGTTTTATTTATGTTTCATACACTTCTTGAGACTCCATGTTGTGTTCGCCATATTCAAGCCAACAAAGGTTGTTTTGTTTGCATGTTCGTTATCATAACGTTGGGAAAACCTACCGATAACTATCTGAATCAATGAAGAAATTATATGTTATAATCTTATAATATCTAAGTTATTACTACATCAATTCACAGTAACGATTTACATATACGCTTACGTATTTATAATGGTTTCGCAACGGAAAATAAACCTTTTTTCAACTAGTAGCTTAAAGCATAGCTGTGATTAAAGATATGTTAGAATCAAGTAACGATAACTTACAAATGATAGTTAGTTCAATGTTTACGTTATAAAGAAACACTGCTGTCACCTTATTTTAACCAGTATAACATAAAAAACATGTTCGTGCTCTTGTTGCAACACAGTTGGGTTAAGTGGTATCAAAACTAGTTACGGGTTTCTACTATTGAAGTCAAATAAACTTATTTTCAACTAGTAGCTAGAAGCATTGTTGTGATTAAAGATATGTTTGGAATAAGTAACGATAGCTTATAAATTATATTTAATTCAATATGACACAAAAAGGTTATTATTGGAAACCTAAATAACTATTTCGTAACTAGTTATGTTATGATGAAACATTGCTGTCACCATGTTTTAACCAGTATAACATAAAAAACATATTCGTGCTCTTGTTGCAACATAGTTTGGACTTTGTCGTATCAGAACTAGTTGCGGATTGCTACTTGGGAAGCGAAGAAAATCATGGGTTGCCTCTGGACAACTATCAATATCATCTGAAAATCACTGGAAAATCATCAGAAAGAAAACGAAGTCGTGAATTTGATGGGTTCAAAAGGGTGTCTTGTACTATGAGTTTCTTAATCCAGAGGACTGTAAATATGAATTGCTTACTTACCTTACCTAACAGCTATAGGCCTGGGGTGTCCTTTGCTGTGTCAAGCATACGTCTCCACATAACTCGGTCCATGGCTGCTCGTCGCCAGCCACTCAAGGCACGAATGCTTCTGAGATCACCCTCCACTTGATCGATTCACCTTGCTCGCTGCCCTCCTCTTGTACCAGTCGGATTAGATTCAAGAACCATTTCCACTGGGCTGTCGTCCGACATCCTTATGACATGCCCAGCCCATCGTAGACGTCCGATTTTAGCTGTCCGTACGATGGGTGGTTCTCCTAGCAGCTGTTGCAATTCGTGATTAATACGCCGTCTCCACGTTCCGTCTTCCATCTGCACTCCGCCATAGATGGTCCTCAGTACCTTTCTTTTGAAAACACGCGAGGGCGCGTTGGTCCTCTGCCAGCATAGTCCAGGTCTCGTGGCCATAGAGAACAACCGGTCTAATGAACGTTTTGTAGATGGTCAATTTCGTGCGGTTGCGTACTTTTCTCGATCGGAGGGTTTTTCTGAGTCCAAAGTACGCACGATTCCCTGCAAAAATACGTCTATGAATTTCTCTGCTGGTGTCATTATCGGCGGTCACCAGTGAGCCCAAATACACGAACTCGTCACACCTTCCAGGGCAATATTGAACAAGATACAAGATACAATCACCTTGCCGTAGCCCTCTTCGAGATTCGAAGAGACTCGAGAGCGTCCCAGATACTCGGACGTAGCACATCACTCTATCCATCGTTGTTTTGACCAATCGCGTCAGTTTATCCGGGAAACCGTATTCGTGCATGATCTGCCATAGCTGTTCTTGATCGATTGTGTCGTATGCCGCTTTGAAGTCAATGAATAGGTGATGCGTGGGTACGTTGTATTCACGACACTTTTGGAGTATTAATTGCTACCGACAGCAAATAAATAAATTGAATCCAGCCTGCTCCACAAGACATGAGCAAGAAAATTTCTCAGCACGACTACGAACAAATCATTGGCAACATCCTTTTTTGCGATCATGGCACCCTCAGGCGAGTCCGCATCGAATCTCGTACATAGAAATAGGGAAGAGAAAGGTCAAATTCGTGCTTACGATCAACATGTATTTGAATTAAAAAAATCCTAGATTATTAACTTCAAAAATCATTTGTTTTACTCAATGGACTTAGATTCAGTAAATCTTCACTTGAATAGCTCTTGTCAACCGGGATATGTAGTTGGCTCAATACGAGACAGTTACGCCATCCGCCAGGTGTTGCACTTGGGCTCACTCGTGACTGACGATAATGACACCCGCAGAGAAATTCAGAGACGCATCTTGTCAGGAAATCGTGTTTACTTTGGACTTCGTAGGACGCTTCGATTGAGCCGCCGTCGTGCGAAATTAACTATCTACAAAACTTTGATTAGACCGATTATTCTTTACGGGCAGGAGTCCTGGACAATGCTCGTGGAGGATCAACATGCACTGGGTGTTTTTGAACGGCTGATGTTGCAAAACATCTATGGCGGAGTACGAATGGAAGACAATTCGTGTAGAAGGTGAATGAACCATGAACTGCATCTGTTGCTGGAAGGACCAACCCTCATCCAAACGGCCAAGGTCGGTGCGGTTATGGTGGACCGGGCATGTTGCTAGAATTTCGAAGAACAACCCGGTTAAAATGCTCCTCGACAATGATCCGAGCAGTGTAAGAAGAAAAGGCACGCAACGGGTAAGATGGATCGATCAAGTTCAGGACGACCTGCGGACTTTTCGCAGCTACCGAGGCCGGCGGCGAACAGCCATGAATTGAGTTGAATGGAGACTTCTTTTCTATACAGCAGAGACCGACGTGGTCTACGACTGAAAGAGTAAGCGTAAGTAAGATGATTGAGTTTGTCATGTCCAGAATCCTACAATGAGATGATGCTCTGACCAGAATCCTGTAATAATGCATACAAAAATGCAATAGACATTTTAACATTTTCTGATTGAAATCTAGTACAAATGCTGTTGTCTGAGCGGAAGTTTGCAGCTCTGGCCAACTCGTCCGAGATAGTTGATGACTGACAATTTCCAGCATCCGCATTTGAAACTTGAAACATTCAGATACTTGAGAGAATTACGTAGCCATCTCAACAAGCCTTTACTTTGCTGGACCAACAAACGACCCATAATCGTCCACTGGAATTCATATAATATAAAGAATACGTAGTAATCGCTCGGTGAAGACCGGTTATACGGCAAATATGCCGAAAAATAGACATATGGTTCCAATTAGTCAGTCTAACAGTGACACGGAGTTTTGAGCTCCGCATGACTACCCATTCTTGCATAACAGTCCCATATGGAAAATCGGCATGTCGAGAAAAAGACGATCAAAATTTCATATCCGAATTTTTTGATTTATTGTGCTCCCTAATGCAAAATCATGGTATTATTACATGAAATATCGGTAATACACCTTTGCAATTTCACTATCGCAACAAATGAAATTATTGAAATTTACACTGAATGGAACTGACATGCGGGTACTTTTTATATGGGACAGACATGAGTTGGTACTTTTTTCACATTTTACTGAACTTTTATTGCAATTTCTGATAATATAATGAGGATAGATTTCATTCCTCTAGCTAACTCAAAATTGGCGAAAATCGATATAGGACTGATATGCGAGTATGGGCAGATGAGCAAAATCCCAAATGTTCCGTTTACGACTGCCTTTTTAGGCACCTGACGTCATTCAAACATCGGTACTGAAATTCACCTTGATTTGCGAGCTTCCGTTTTAGTGATCTTTTACGACATGGAACAGGAAACCAGTGGATCAATTCTTGGTTTGGTGATCTTATACCATCGAGACAGGTGAACGCTCAGAAAGAGAAGTTGGCATTGAAGATCAATTTCTTTTGGTAGCCGAGCTACCGGTTTTTCGCAACGTCATTCGAAACAAAGGTTTGAATTTTTGAACACTTATCATACTACTAGATGCTGTAGAACTGCTAACACCACCTAACGGTTAAGCATAATTCGCGGAGCAGATGTATTTTCAAAACACTCATTACACCGAAGTGTCATGTCTTTACTCAACAGATAGTAGTTATATAAGGGTTTTGCCAAGGGCGAACCATAAAAATTGAAAATAATGTGCACCTAGCTCGAAACTGGAACCCATTTGTGTTTAAATGGCATTCCATCCCTTCCTACAGTGATCCGCATGGGCGTGGCCATCTACATTTCATGCTCTGAATCAAAATCAATATGCAATTTCAACTAATTAGTTCATCAATCACGGGAAACTCACAGGTGTTCAACTCAACTAAGCTAAGCTATTTCTGGCGTTTCCGAAAACGGAAATTGAAGAAACAAAACAAAGTCTTTCAATTCAACATAACTTGGAAATCAACTCAGCAATCTCGAAGAAAAGTGAATGCATATTTTTCTGACATGCACACACATACACACACAGACATTTTGCGTAGTCGACGAACTGATTCGAGTGGCATCCGGGCCTCGATTTAAAAGTCGGTTTTCACAGCGATGGCATAGCCTTTCTTCATGAGAAATGCAAAAGTTACTACTCTTGAAATTGATTTTTTTTTCAGGAATCAGATATGATATCCTAAGTCCTTTCATTTGAATTGGAGATTATTAAAATCAGTATGGCCAACTCTGAGAAAATTAAATGCTTATTTGGCAAAAACATAGTGCACCCGATTTTCTTCAACTCAGATTCACATAGACTGATATTGAATTTCATCCGAAATCCAACTTCCGGTTCGTGAGTTACGGGGTAAAATGTGCAAAATAAATTATAAAAGTGCACTCGATTTTCTCAGAGACCGCTCACCCAATTTTCACGAACTTCAAGATTCAAATAAAAGCTCTTACAATTTCATACAACCCTACCAAATTTCATCCGGATACGACTCCCGGTTCCGAAAGTACGAACTATCAGTAAAAAAGTATAGTATAAAAATTTTATTCTCAGGGTCGTGGTTTTATAAATGCCATGGAAAAATCGAGCCAAATACATTTATATAGCCGTATAATTCTTCAATTTGGCACGTATGATTAGTTGTAAACCAAATACGTTGATTTTGCGTAAACCGGATCATCGTGCCCGGTTCCGGAAATCATTTCAATTTCTCTGAAACGGCCAGACCGATTTTCGCAAACTCAAGTTTAAATGAAAAGCAATATGTTTCCGTAAGTTGATATAGGATTTTATCCAGGTCCGGCTTCCGGTTCCTGAAATACAGGGTAGTGTGCATTAGGGTGGGACAAAATACTGATATCAGCTAAACCAAACTTTTCGTGTTTGCACTAACTTCAAATAAAAGCTTATGTCCCATACTAAATTTCTGAATTTCATTTTGATCTGACTTCCGGTCCCGGAGTTATGGGGTAAAATGTTTCACAAACTTAGGTTCAAATGAAAGCTCCTGTAAAGTATGTTAAAAAATTTATACCATCACTAAAAGGGCGAAAAACCGTAAAAAAATTATAAATCGACCTCAAGTATTCTCCAATTGATAGTTTTTATCAGTAGACGGTCAAACAATCCTATTTCGATTATTCTTTCAAGAATCGAAGAAATTTATTTTGAAGAATACCACAGTATTATACATGATAGTATGATTGATATGAGAAAGGCATCATTACACCACTAGGTGGATTAAAACATGTTTTGCTTTACGACTCTATATGACAGGTTGTTCATACACACTAGGGTAGGACAAGGTTGTATGGGAAAAAAATGAAAATGTTTATTTTCTCGCTCCACCAAACTTTTCGTTTTCCTTTTGGGTCCCATAAGCACCATGCAAAATCTAAGCTCGATCGGAAAATATTATTATTTTTAAATCAACACCAAACCCGATCAGAAGAGAATATCAAACGAAGACCATATTATGTCATTCTTTTCAGGATAACTAAATAGTTTTATTTGGTATTGGTGAGGTTGAATTAAGAGCTAAAATATCAAAACTGAATACCAAAGACTTGCACCATTCATACCATATTCTTAACTAATTGAGCTATTTAAGATACCAAAACAATACCACAAGAATATTAGTATATACCCTATTTCTTTCTTGATGTCTATTTGTACCCAATTTTGATTATTACGATTTAGTCGTGCTGATCTAAAAATAGAATCACAAACTTAATGTATTTATAGTCAACATTTAGGCGTATGAAATTAGCCATAAAAAATAATTGAGGGGGAGAGCTTAAAATTGCATACATAATGGCGAAATTAGTCATGGAATTATATTGAACATGTTTGTTAAAGATGAAGCAGTTTCGAACCTACGCTTTCAAGTGGAAGTCGGTAGCTTCAACGCAAGGCCATGGCACCCAATTGTTAATGAGTGGAAATACAGCCATTATATTATAAGCCCTACTAAATGACTTTGTCACACAGATATGAAAACGCTTTCATCGCTGCATAGAACTGTTTAATTTTTTTGTCTCTTTCCTTCCTTCTAGATGTTTTTATTTCTTTTTGTTCGACGTTTCGCTTTTCGTGGTATTGAATTATCGAATTGCAAAATCTGGCCTGCGTTTACTATTATTAATCTAAAATCAAAATCAATCATTTCTCGAGCATAAAAAAATACTTTGCAAATGTTGAATGTGAATGAGGTGATACAGATATTAAATTTACTTCAACAAACAACTTTCTAATCCTTCGTGGAATATGAACGGGATGGTTCTGGTTGTTCTGTGGAAATTCAACGTTTAATTACTATAACTTATTATTTGTTTGAGTTGCTCTTGGGTATTAAAAAACGTTTATCGGCGTCAAAGGTTCTCATTTTCTTTCATCAATAGATGTGATGCAAAAATATACAAATAATAAATAAGATTAATGAACTTTTGTGCATGCATTCCAAGTACATCCCTATGATTCTCAAATATGTAGTAAAAACATAACTACTATAATAAAATTTTCAAGTGCATTTAGTATATAATCACGTAATGAGTTCTTGTTCATCGCACCTCTTCGAAATTATGCTAATGCTAATCTACGTCACTAATTTTGCGGTACACTGCAGTAGTTTCGAATGTTTTGACAGAGTTCTGGAATCAACAGATAAACGAAAGTTTGGGCGGATTTTTTAATTATTACGGCCTTTGAAAAGAAATTAGGTTAACCTTTTTAGCAGAAAAACACATTTAATTTTATGACAAGTGGATATTACAGACCGTAAATCGACAATACAAAGGGAGAAAATATCTCAAATGTTCCGGGAACAAGCATGGAGTAAGACCCGTCTCCCAAAAAACACATTTTGTAAAAACTAAACAAAGTAAAGACGTCTATTCCATTTCTGAAGAGGTATTTTTGTTAATGTTTGTAAGGGACACACTAAGAGAAAATCATGTTAATTTACGTCTCAATTTACTTAAATTTACAACCAAAAGCATGTACGAATTTATCATGTCACTAAATTAACTTACAACTTTTAATATGTCAATATCGGATGAATACAATTAAATTTGGAAAAGCAGTTAAAGTATGTATATTTGAATGCAGAAATCGAACACGGACTTAACATTACTAAAATCGTTTAGAAAACATGTATTTGCGAGAACCGAAAAACATTTGTATAGAGAGAACGAGTTTAGTTTTGACCGAATTTCGCTGCGAACGAAGAACAATTTGTTTATTTGTTACGGGGTCTGATCCACGCTGCGTTTCTGAACGATAGTCGGCCCAAAAGTAATCGGATATACGCATTTGTTTCGGAAGAACCAGCTAACCAAATGTTATAAACCTGTTTTTACATACAATTTTTTTGCACGGTACTAGAAATGAAGATGTTTTACAACAATTTTTGCAATAAATATACGACCCGAGTCTGTTTTTTACACCCAAAGTTTTTATCCGATGTTTGCATTGATTTACAAATTTACATTCACTGATTATTGTGTTTTGCCTTTCTCATATAGAAAGGTTGTGCAATCACCATTGAACACGACTATTGAACCAAGACCTACAGGGTTGAGTGTCATATACCTCTCGAATCCGTTCGTCAATATCGGAAAAGTCTGTATATGTGTGTACAACAAATTGAGTGCACTTTCTCCCACAGTTGGCTAAACTAATTTTCATAAACTTAGATTCATACAAAAGATCTTGTGATCCTATACAATGCTCAAGAATTTTAGTTGAATCGGGATTCCGGTTACGGAGTTACAGGGAGATAAGTTCACAAAATTTTATTATCAGGGTGCTTTTAATAAGTGGCCGTGTAGAGAGCTGCAATGTGGCGAAATGATGCAATTTTCACTATTCAGCTTTGAGGGAAAATTCCGTTGATGCAACAGTGTCTAACACTTTTGAAAAATCATTTATTATTTTCTTTATATTTTCTTATAGTTAAACATTTAAATTTTCTGTGAAATTTTCAAGCCTATTGGAACGAAACTCTGGAAGTTATGGACTTTTATCTATGGCTATCTCATTCTACGAAGAAGCAAGAGCTCGGTGCACAGGCTTAAGATTTCTACTTCGATTCACTTCAAAACGTGACAAAACATTCTTGAAATGTTTTGTTATGATAAAAATATAAAAGAAAAAATATGATTTTTCGAAAATATTAGACCCTACGGGCTCCCTGGAGTAATTAGTTGTTTCCATTGATTTTATAGACAAAAACCTTTAAACGCGTTTTCCTCGAAAGCAGGTTTTGAAAGTCCGTGTCCATCGTCATTCAAAAACTACTGCACCATTTTTTTTTCAAATTTCGCACACTTTCTACATATAAAAAACCAGACCCCAACGTTTTCCTTTTCGTTGTTTGTTACTTTGGGGAGGTTTAACAGCTATAAAATGGCGGTATTTTTTCGTGAAAAATCGTAGTTTTAACTTTGAACAACTACCAAAAATTAAAAAATATTTAAAAAAAATCAAACAGAAACGTTGGGGTCTAGAAAAACTTCTACTCTAACTATGCTGCGATCGTTTGTTCACTTCTAATTAGTCTGCGCTGAGATACAGTGCAAATCATAATTTTTAAGAAGCGTTCTCAAAAATACCTCTTCAATATTTTCCCACGAAAAAATTACAAAATGTTGTTCGAATGATGCTTTTTATCATGCAAAACATTTGAATTTATTTTGTTGAACGATAATTCTGGAAAAAATTCGCAAAAATGATGATTTTTTCATCGTTTAGACCCTACCCCCCCCTTAATGAAAACATGAGTTATATGAGAAAGGCATCATAACACCACTAGGTGAATAAAACCAGATTTTTTATTTATGCTACCAGAAACGAAAGTCATATCCTTACTAATTAAACAAGTTTCTATTGAAAAATAGCATAAGTTTGTGAAAATCTGATTATCTATCTTGGAGAAATGCATATTTTTGTCACATACAAACACAAACACGTACATACACATGCACACAGATATTTCGCGATTTCGACGGACTGATTCGAATAGATTGTCACACTCGGGAATATGACTTTATGAAAAAGGTAAACATTGTTTGCAAAATTATCAAGTCACTAAAAATGAAAATATGAATCCGATTGAAAGTTTGATTTTCGGTCAAATTATATTTAACACAAACAAAACGCTCTATGAGTGACTTCAACAAGTTGTACCTGTTTAGTAAAAATTCCCGCGAAAAGAAATATTCCCAGTTTGAGAACAGTAAAAGTGTAGTTGCTACTTGTAACATTACTTTTACACAACCGTTTAATAGCTCTTCTTAGTATAAAACTATCCACACGAAAGTGTGCGGATCTCACTACTTCGCTCATCCAACAGCACCCACAGCAACGTGAGCGTCGTTGAAGCTGAGCCACTCTCATTCGGTGCGATAGGCTTTGGTTGGATAGTCGGTCGGTTGTTATTGTCACTTTGCAGACGCGCCCCGTCTTGTCCGTGTCGATCGTGTTGTCGTAGTCGATAGGTGCTTATTAAGTGCTGTAGAAACCGGTGCGATCGCGTGCCCGAACCAGTCAGTGTGCTTCTTCTCGTAAAGGGTAAAAGGCCAAAATCATACATTTACAATTCATTGAAGTTCGTCATCACGTTCGGCCCTCTTCGAGCATCACATTTCCTGGGTCATCAAGGAACTGCTTCCTTCCTGGGGTGTGGGTGGTAGTTGGTCGTCATTTGTTTCGTACTTATAGTGTGTGTATTATAGTGTGCGCTGTTCAGCACGTTCGTGCTCTATCGTTATCGGTCACTTATCAGCATCTTTCATATCCTGTGTTCCGCTGTGTGCGCGTAGTTGTATGTAGAAACAAATGCGAATTCCACAGGAAACATGTGACATGTCCATTCTGAGACTATGGAAAAACAATTGTTTGTTTAGTTAATTGAAACAGACGAAGTTGGGAGTAGGTAAATACAACTTCCCACCCCTTCAAGTGTGGGGAATGCCGATTAATGATGTGAGCTGGTTCATCGTGTGGTATGAATAATAATTGATAAACTCTTGGTTCGTTTTTTTTGTGTGGTGGTTTTGTGTTTCACTAATATTTATGTAAATCGAGCGAGTTAACACCATTTAGACGTGAAAATCTTCATCGCTGACATTCGCGATTTCAACTCGCTGGGTTCGGTTTGTGTTTATTAGCGGCCACAGCAGAGTGACTTAATCACCCGTCTCAGGACGTAGTTGGAAAATGATTTACGCTTCGGTTTGTGCTTCTACGTCGCAACATGGTGTTGGTGCTTATCTATAGCGAAAAATAACGCTAGCTGGCAGTAACCCGAGTCAAACAGTTTCAAGTGGAGAAAGAAAAGAAATATCGCACATCAAGTGATAAAAGATAGGATTCCTTATCAGTGGAAAAATACAAATAATTTCTGTTCGCCTTCGTTGCTGCTAGTGGTCGTTATTGTGGCAGACGTTTGTTTGCGTTCGTAGACATCGATATAGGTTACTTGCAGTGCTAAATTTGGAATTCGCGAGTTGCAAAGTGAAGAACACACCTCAGTCGACCGTATGCGAGGATATAGTGAAACGAGTACCAAACTCAGTTTAGATTATTACAAATCTTGTGTTGTGCATTCACTCCAAACCGAAAATAAAATCCGAAAATGAACTCAACTTAAAACTTGCTAAAACTTTCTGTTTTGTGTTACATAAACGAAGCGGCAAAATTGCAACCAACAGGTGCGGACGTAACCTTTAACAGTTTTTTGTTGTTGTTTTTTGATAAAACGATAAAAACGGCAATATTTCGGGCAGTCACAACGAATGTGAACCGCTCAAGCTTAAAGCCCGGAGGAGAAAGTCGTGTGATAATTAAGCCAAGGAAAAGAGCGGATTATATCGGGCAGAAACAAAAGTTCAACACACCGGCTATTCGCGGTCTACACCTTTGAGGAAGGAAAAGAGAAAAGGTATGAACAGATGAAAATGAAAAAGTCATAAGATGATTTTCTAGGAATTTCATCACAAATTCCGCTTAATGGTCTGCTGGGTGATTCACGGATTACGCATCCCGTTTTTTTGCGAGTCCAATCAATTGTGTTTAGTGACCGTGTTGAATTTCGTATGTGCTGCAGTGATTGGCTTTCGTAAGCACTACGGATCTAAATTTAGTATATAGCCAAAACAAGAGCTAATAATGCCCAGATCGGACTAACATGCATTTCTCACCAATAGATTAAATATCTTCAGCTAAACAATTAGGTGTAACTTTCTGCGATATTACTGATTTGTTAAACAATTCGAGTGAGTCAACATTTTTCGACTACAACCCAGCATTGGTCAATCGTTACACAATTGCATTCAAGTGTGCTGGAATCAACGTTGGATCCGAATCTTCCACGGTTACGATTGGGTTGTTATCGTTTATCGCTCAGCTTAAAGTGAGGCATTAGATAAATGCGACTGGCGATAGCTATATGTGAATTACGACAAATGATAGAACGTGTCGAAGTATGTATGGTCGTTCGTACAATGCTATATTGTTGGGTGTGGTAGCGCAAACCGTAGAAGGTTTAATTTCTTTCTGCACTTTGTTAGCTACTGAACTACTAAAAGGATGTATCATTATATCAATCTCAAGTTACTTGAGAATGTTTTCAGTAGCGTATAGGTTTCACATTTTTATATTGGGAGCATTCTAGACGAAAGAAAATATTACGATTTATGAGACTAAGAGTCGTTGCTTGCTTTTAGACTAGTTATATACATAACAGTTCGGCTGAAAAGTTCGTGTCGTTTAATAGAAACACACATTTTTTTGCCAAAATTCGTTTTTATTATTCAACATAATTGCCATCAGAGGCGATACAGCGATTATAGCGATCTTCCAACTTTTCGATACCATTTTTGTAGTACGATTTGTCCTTTGCCTCAAAATAGGCCTCAGATTCAGCGATTACCTCTTCATTGCTTCTAAATTTTTTACCAGCGAGCATTCTCTTGAGGTCTGAGAACAGGAAAAAGTCACTGGGGGCCAATCTGGAGAATACGGTGGATGAGGGAGCAATTCGAAGCCCAATTCGTTCAATTTCAGCATGGTTTTCATCGAATTGTGACACGGTGCATTGTCTTGATGAAACAAAACTTTTTTCTTCTTCAAATGAGGCCGTTTTTTGAAATTTCGTCCTTCAAACGCTCTAATAACGCTGTATAATAGTCACTGTTGATGGTTTTTCCCTTTTCAAGGTAGTCGATGAAAATTATACCATGCGAATCCCAAAATACAGGCGCCATAACCTTACCGACCGATTGTTGAGTCTTTCCACGCTTTGGGTTCGGTTCATCGCGTGCAGTCCACTCAGCTGACTGTCGATTGGACTCCGGAGTGAAGTGATGGAGCCATGTTTCGTCCATTGTTATATATCGACGAAAAAATCGGTTTTATTTCGATATAACAGCTCCAAACACTGCTCAGAATCATCAATTCGTTATTGTTTTTGATCGATTGTGAGCTCACGCGGCACCCATTTTGCACAAAGCTTTCTCATATCCAAATATTCGTGAATAATATGTCCAACACGTTCCTTTGATATCTTTAGGGTGTCAGCTATCTCGATCAACTTCACTTTACGGTCATTGAAAATCATTTTGTGGATTTTTTTCACGTTTTCATCGGTAACAGCCTCTTTTGGACGTCCACTGCGTTCATCGTCTTCGGTGCTCATATGACCAGTACGAAATTTTGCAAACCACTTACGAATTGTTGCTTCGCCCGGTGCAGAGTCTGGATAACACTCATCAAGCCATTTTTTGGTATCGGCGGCACTTTTTTTCATCAAAAAGTAGTGTTTCATCAACACACGAAATTCCTTTTTTTCCATTTTTTTCACAATAACAAAAGTAGCTTCATTCAAAATGCAATATCTCACAAACTAATAATCAGACAGCTGTCAAATTTATACACGTATCTTTTGAAGGTTGGTACTAACTGAAAATGGTATGGATTTAATTCCAGTGGCGCCCTCTCATAGAAACGATACGAACTTTTCAGCCGATCTGTTAAGTTGATGTGAATAATAGAAAATCTGGGCTTCGGATTATGAGCATTAGGACGCATACCTACGCATAAGAATGAGAGTCAATTTACACTTATAATATTAATAGAAGTTCAACCAAATCAGACCATACTGTTTGTGATTCTTTGGTTTCTTATTGAACATCGAAAAAAGGTAGGAATAGACCAGACATCGACTCCATTTGAATTGATTTTCTATCTGAAATCAAGATGCATTCCGGAGGTGTCTGAATAACAATTAAATTTCCCAACTGAAGAACTACACTACAAAAAATTTCTTTTTTTTTTGTTATTTGTTGTTTTTAAATTATCAGGTGTACAACTTTGCTTTCGCCGTTTTTTTTTCCTAAATTAAAAGCTTTATTGCGAAAAAGTGCTTACAGATGTATTACTCAAAGTATTCTCCGTCGCTAGCGACAACTTTCAACCATCTCTCCGGCAATTCTCGGATCCCGGCTCGAAAAAAAGGAGTCCTCTTTTGACGCTATCCATGAAGCAATCCATTTTTCCAACTCTTCGAAGGATTGAAAATGTTGATCTGCCAGGCCGTGTGCCATTGAACGGAATAGGTGGAAGTCAGAAGTGGCGACATCTGGGGAATACGGCAAGACTCCCCATTTCAGCGCTTCCAGGTACTTTTTGACCACTTTTGCGACGTGAGGCCGAGCATTGTCGTGTTGAAGGATGACTTTGTCTTGTCGCCCTTGATATTGTGGCCGCTTTCCTTTTAGCGAGACGTTTTGAAATGGCTTGCTGACTCACTCCCAACGATTCGACAAGCTCTTCTTGGGTTTGGCACGAATCTTCATCAAGCAATGCTTCTAGTTGTTCATCTTTGAAGGTTTTTTTCTCTTCCACCACCATTTTTTTAACTTCGACATCGATATCACCATTTTTGAAAGGTTGAAAGCACTCCCGACACGTTCTTTTACTCAGAGCAGTATCACCGTAAGTTTCTGAGAGCATTCGATGCACTTCAGCTGCATTTTTTTTCGAATTGTAACAGAAAAGTAAAACTTCCCGTAAATGGGGAGAATCGGGCACATAAACAGACATTTTTGAGCGTGAATAATACGAAAACAAGAACAGCTGTCACTGAAACGGCGATGACAATTCGTTAGGCACTGTACATACTCACTTTGAAGGCATTATCATCTATGTTTTTTGACCAACCTCAGCCGGTACAGCCACCTATCGGAAAACGACGGAAGCAAAGTTGTACACCTGATATTTATTCCACGTTAACAGCCGGTTATGTATTCATACAAATATATTGCATTAAGTTTATTGTATGTAGAAATATTTGTCGACAGTAAAGTATATGAAGATATGTCCAGTATAAGGCTCGTTACCTTCACTACATCACGACTTATTCACAACAAACACATTGTAACACACAAATAAATCAAACATCGTTCTATTAAAAATTGATCCCATTTTGGATTCTTAAAAGAAATTAAAAGAGCAAAGTTCCGGCTGCTGCTTATTGTTGGAAATGCTTCAAATCTTTCAACTGGCCATATCGCTGGTGTCTAAATAACAATTAAATTTCCCAACTGCAGAACTACACTACAAAAGATTTCTTTTATTTGTCATTTGTTACTTTTAAAATATTTATTTCACGTTAACAGCCGTTAACGTGAAATAAATAAAAAGTAACAAATGATTAAACAAGCCATCTTTTAATTCTGGCTGACGGTAACTGAATGAAAAGACTTTAAACACTATCTTATTCCACTTTTACAATCAATAAGGTAGGACTAAAGCGAACAACAATGATATGCGCGTCTTCTTGACTGAAGAGTATAGATGCAATATGTAGAAATGTAGATGTAGAAATAGTTCTACAAAATAACTACGTAATGAGGGTAACGGTAACTACACGACAAATTACTCACATTACCACATATAGGCTAGGAATACATGCAATTAAAACGTAACAGATGATAAAACTGCGATGGAACTACTCATACTACTCGTTAGATTTATTATGCATTCGACGTACGATCTTGAAAAGAAAGAAATTTTTCTACTTGGCTTATTTTATGTGCCCGCATAGTAGAGTATGCATAGTGATCGATGAGTGACTGGAACTGAATAAATGAGAAGAATGTCTGAAAAATTACTAAATATTCTACAACGCAGCCTAAGAGAGTACTACTTTTATCATGCATACAAACTACTAGGTGTGTTTGGGGTTTGGGATGAAGTGTTACACGTGATTCGTAAATCTTCAAAGACGCACATTTTAATTTGCATCTAATCCCCTGCTAATGAATGAAGTCCATGCCTGTGTCAGAGAAGAATCACGTTTCAAACGATAATCATTTATATCTATTACTGATAATTATAAGACTCCTTTTCGCAAGAAATTGAGCAGTTTGGTACAAATGAGTTAGCTTGATATTTATCCCAACTGTATCAAGTCAATTGATAAACAATTCTATGTAGCTTGATACAGCTTAGCGTCCAATTAAAACGTATCAAATTAATTCCAATCCGCGATCGATCCGGAATGCATATTTCAGATAGAAGATAGATTCAAATGGAGTCGATGTCTAGTCGCACTGCCCAAATTTGTCTTTGAAATGACTGTACTGATGTTTGAAAACGTTGATTCATATTAATAGCTCTATAAATCCATCGGCTACTATCTAGTTTTATACAAATCTAAGTTCCCATTGATAATCTTATGCTCAATTAAACCAATCAATAGGTGTACCAAAATGAAGTGTCTAATCAGAATGGCAACACAAAATTTAGTTATTTTGTTTTTTTCTGAATTTTGCTCCATCTTTAACGAGCATGCCGAAATTAACACTACGTTTACCGAAATTCCAAAACAGCCTTCGCCAATTGATTTCCAGTCAAGCTGTTCCTGTAATAGTTACTTTGATTAATATGATTACATGATTTCAATCGCTACTCAACAAAATTTTGGTGGCGATGAAGCGCATTAAATATGCGAATGCTCATTGGGATGGAAAATCAATTATGAATGACTCATCAATTCATGATTTACAACTTTTCGCTTTAGCCGATATACAAACTTGTCAATTCAGGCGTTGCCGAGAGTCTCAGCAATTTATATTTTTGGTGTGCAGATCTTGCTAGTTTTTTACCAAGATTAAGAACCAAAGTTAAAATGTGTTGTTCCTGAAAGTAACCCCTATATACATAAACGTATATGTTGGACTTTTGAATGAAAACAATAAAGTTAACATTGGTTCACAAGACAAAATATATACACCATCCTCATATCACTCATGCTCTCACATATAATATTGTGATATTCTTCAATTTATTTTTTATCATTGAAAGATAACAAAAAAGTTCGTTTGTGCATCAACTAGTATAACCTCCACAATAAAACAGTTCTCAGATCGGTTGGGCCATCTCTGAGATAACCAAGTGAGTTCAACTACTGCAGGTACTTCTGGAACTGGAGTTCGGGAAACGGTATAAACGAAGTGACCTATAAACTCGTTTTTGCTTGAAAAAACTGAAACTGACCCAGGGTAGTTTCATCAAACAAACATTTTTCACGAAACTGTGTTGTTTTCGCACTTAGCAACGGGGTTTTAAACAAACCTGATATAAAATCCAGGTTCGAAACTGACTCGATTTTCAGTTCAACAACGTTAAAACTGGGTTCGAAACTGGCTTCAAACAAACGGTTTGACAGCAGTTAGAGTGGAAACTGGGTTAGGTTTGGCATCAAGCGAAAACGACATAAGTTTTTAATCAAATTAGCCAATTTTTCGAAGTCCGTGAATACGATCCTGCAAAATACTAAACTACTAAACCGATTCTTTTCAAACTTGGAATATACTTTCTTGGTATGAAATGCCTCCTTCCTACGTTTTTGATTTTTTTCCATTTTCATATTATGGTAGTTTTCACCTCAAAATTGGAGGAAAATTTAGCGTAATCAAAATAATAACTTGAGAACGACGAAGGGGGAGAAATAACTCGTACTTTAAGTAAATTTAAGAACATCTTTGATTTCAGATAATTCTACTCCGAGTTATCGTGTACACCGCGCAACGTGATTCTCAAATGAGGTTTTGGGGAATGCTCTGTTACCGCCTTATTTGTTCTTTATTAATATACGGAAATTTAACTAAATATTCTTTAAATGATGCTTCATAATGCTCCGTAAATTTTTTCTTCTTCTAAGTATCTCTTACTCCTCCCTTAACAAGTTAGTGAGAATTTTACACATACATACACACATACATACATGCATGCAAACAGACATTGCTCAACTCTACGAACTAAATCGAATGGTGTATGACAAACATTCTTGAAGTTCTAAGCAATGGTGATTTAAAATTTTAAGCGTTTGTATTTCCGAAAACGGAAGTGGGAATTGTTATAAATTCAATGATATTCTAGAATTTAATTTAAATCTAAGTTTCAGAAATGAAGTATTTTCGGTACTTCCAGAACCAGGAACTGGGAAACGGTAAAACCGACCGTTTTGTTTGTTTGACCAACTACTAACGTAATCAACAAAACTCGATCAGTTCGTGCTCGCATTTCATCCAACACAGTCGAAAATCGTTTACGGTCGAGACAACAGAAACAAAGACAATACAGCGTAGTGAACAATATAGTGCACTAAACGGGCAAATACGATTTAACAAAGCCAGAAACTTGGCTTACAAGGCCAAATTCAGTTCGTATTGATATCAAGCGCTGCATAGTTAGACCAGCAGCAACCGAAATTGAAATCTTGCTTAAGGAATGAATGCATCTAAATGTTAATGATGTAAGTGAGATTCAATTCAACAAGGCGTCTAACTGTGTGTACATTATGTTCAAGCGTGAAAGAGATGCAATTGCATTTGCTTCGGTTAATAACGGTGTGCACAGTTTTGATCTTGACAATGTTAAATATAAAATCCCTGTGTACATGGTGGACAATGTCAAAAAAGTACGCGTGCATGAGCTTCCCCCACAGACCAGCTATCAGTTCGTTCGGGAAAGTATGTCGCAGAACGGTGAAGTTCTTTCCATCGAAAGGGAAGTATGGCGGAATTTTTTCCGGGTATCCGGAATGGCGTGCGAGTGGTACTTATGCAACTACGTAAAGCAATTCCATCTTACATCATTTGTGATCAAGACGGGATACATCCGTGTAAAACGCTGATTACGTATGAAAATCAACTGGTGACATGTCAGTTTTGTGAACAACCTGCACACTACGGTAAACCTTGCACAGAAACTGCGAAAACAAACAAAACAAACAAAAATAAGAACAACCGCTCAACAACGGAAACTAGTGAATGCAGTGCTCCTGTTTCAAAAACACCTTCACCATCTAACCAACAAGCAACTGCAACCAATGTACAGCAAGGTGCTTCTACAGTAACTAGCAACGAGATCAAGACTGCGAATAACAAGGAAAACGAAAAGAAGACCGAAATCAACAATACCACCGATGCTTCAATGGATGACGAGACCAGCCATCCAGAAAAAGGGTGACAACGAGATCGAATACAAAAAAAAATTATTTAAAAAATCGGCTCAATCGGCCACGTAAAGCTTGTACGCAAATAGGCCTGAATAGAAATGTCTTTTAACACTCCAAATACCAAGCCCGAAAAAAAGTTGGAACGGTAACTTTGAGCTGTCATAGCTCAGCTGTTTTTCAACGGATCTCAATAAATTTTACACCCTCGAATTTTGTACAATTCGTAGATTGTTTTAAGTATATCATTATTGACAATCGGTTAGGAAAAATCAATGCAAATGTGATTTTTCCCGTTCCAGGTTTTTTTCAAGCGCAAAAAATGCCCTATCTGCTACCTAATTTTGTTTCCTTTGGCATCAACGTCGCGACTGAAAATTGAGAGCTCCAACCTTATCGAGTCATAACTTTGTTGATAGTCAACCGATTTTCAAAATTCATTCACCATTGGAATGGTACTAGTTTCAGAAATAAAATGCACTAAAACATACGTAAAATAGAGTTGTCTACCTAAAGTTATAGAGAAAACTGTAAACAGAAGACCACAAAAAAGATGGGATTTTTTACAATGATCGTAAATATCTCTGAATTCAAAGCGATGACCTATATGTTTTTATACATCATTGGATTGCTAATAAAACCAGTTACAAATAGGGATAAACGAGCAGTTTTTTTATATTCAAAAACATCTAAAAATAAAACAAGTACTAAAAAAATTTCAAATTTTAGTTATTTTTACAAAATGCTTAGAAATTAAAGCGGTGGCATACACTCATTGCTATTAATACTCACGATTATTTATAACAAATTAAACTCAATGTTCTTAAGGAGAATCTAAAAACAAACGGCATAAATACAGAAATTTTCAAAACTTTTTGCCTTTATCATTTGGAAAGGTTATCACTGTGAAAACCGACTTTTGAACCGAGACCCGGAGGGCCGAGTGTCATATTCCATTCGACTCAGTTCCTCGAGTCCGCAAAATGTCTGTGTGTATGTGTGTGTATGTGTGTGTATGTGTGTGTATGTGTGTGTATGTATGTATGTATGTATGTATGTATGTATGTAAAAATTTTTTGTGCTCACTTTTCTCAGAGATGACTGAACCGATTTTCAAAAACTTAGATTCAAATGGAAGGTCTTGTAACCTCGTATAGAGTTCCTGAATTTTATTCTAATCCGACTTCCGGTTCCGGAATTGCAGGATGATATGTGCAAATAAATGAAAATAAGTGCACTAACTTTTCTTAGACATAGCTGAACCGATTCTCACAAACTTAGATTCAAATGAAAGGTATAAATGTCCAAAGTTCCATCAGAATGCGACTTCCGGTTCCGGAATTATAGGGTGAAGTTTGTTGAAAATTAATACAGTCACTTAAAGTGACGAAACAAAAAAACATAAATAAAATTCTAGACTAACCGCGTGACTATTCCAATCGGTAGTAATTATCAGTGAACAAATAAAATAAACCGGTTCTGGCTATCCTGATTCCCGGTTTCCGATTCCGAAAGCACCGGAAAAAGTGTTCATTTATTCCAAAATGGATCTCACTCACTTTCCTCAGCTATGGATTGACAAATTTTCACAAATGAATATAAGTTCAAATGAGAAGTTTCGTGGTCCCATATTGAATTCCTGAATTTCAGCCGACACAAATTCCTGACAACCGATTGCGTAATTACAGGGTGAAGATTATTAAAATATTTATGCCGTCACTAAAAGCGCTAAGTAAAACACCTTAACTAATTTCTAAACTTACCTCAAAACTAGTCCAATCGATCACATTTTCATTGATTTTTCCTAACCGATTGTCAATAATGATATACTTGAAAAAATTTACGAACGGTACAAAATTCGAGGGTTCAAAATTTATTGAGATCCGTTGAAAAACAGCTGAGCTATGACAGTTCAAAGTTACTGTTCCAACTTTTTTTGAGGCTTGGTGCTTCGCGTAACTTTTTGAGGCTTGGTATTAGGAGTGTTAAGTAAAAAAATCAAAACTCGATACTGCTTTGAGCCAAATTTAGTGGAATTGCATATGCATGTCATATTGGTATTAGAGTATCTGTAAGTAGAGTGACGTCAGCTGTTCGTTTGGAACAAATATTTTTTGGCAATATTATTCCAAATGAGCCAAACATACAAATACCAAGTCAAGTACAATATAAAACTTGCAAAACTGCCAACACGTCGGATTAAATTGACTTTTGGCCAACGTTACGGATGAGGTGTCGTCATGTTACTTGGTGTATCAAGTAATATTAGCGCTGATGTGAACATGAAATTAAGCTCATTTGAAGGTTATTAATTGATTAGTTGATTATTGTTCATGTCAACAATCAACTGAGACATTCGGTTGTAGAGATATATTTGTATAAATAGTGAAATTAAGCCCTTTGATTCAAATCTTGGATGGTGGAGATCGGTTTAGCTATCTTCGAGTAACGCAGGTGACATTATTTTCATATTTTTTTAACAAATATCACCCTATAATCCCGGAACCGGAGGTCGGATATGGTCGGATATGGTCGGATCGGACCTAACAATTGAATCTGAATTTGTGAAAATCGTCTCAGTAATCTTTGAGCTAGTGATATTATTTTTTGTGCAATCACCCTGATTTTCCGGAATCGGGAATGGATTCCTTTGAAATAAGAAAGGGAAGGGAGGGGAGGTGGTGTGATGATGTCTTTTTGTTGCCATTTAAATAGTTCCACTAAAACATTTGTAAAATTCTAACCTCGACCATTAGTATTGCGAGCTTATCAAAAAACCTAATAGTCTTTCGAAATCGATTTTTTTTATCTCCGAAATTTTTGTTGTTGTATTCTAAAACACAGGGATTTTTCGTTTATGTCACATATAACATAACATCTCTCGAACTGGAAATGTTCGCCGTAACCCTTTCAAATTTGATTGACATTGTTATCAGGTGTACAACTTTACTTTCGCCGTTTTTTTCCAAAATTGAAAGCTTTATTACGAAAAAGTGCTTACAGTGCTTATTATTTAAAGTATTGTCCGTCGCTAGCGACAACTTTCTCCCATCTTTCCGGCAATTTTCGGATCCCGGCTCGAAAAAAGGAGTCCTCTTTTGACGCTATCCATGAAGCAATCAATTTTTCCAACTCTTCGAAGGATTGAAAATGTTGATCTGCCAGGCCGTGTGCCATCGAACGGAATAGGTGGAAGTCAGAAGGGGCGGCATCTGGGGAATACGGTGGGTGGGGCAAGACTTCCCATTTCAGCGTTTCCAGGTACTTTTTGACTACTTTTGCGACTCGAGGCCGAGCATTGTCGTGTTGGAGGATGACCTTGTCATGTTGCTGTTGATATTGTGTCCGCTTTTCCTTTAAGCGCGCGACTAAGGCGCATCAGTTGCGTTCGGTAGCGATCTCCTGTGATGGTTTCACCCGGTTTTAAGAGCTGAAAACACCGAGCTGATCCCACCAAATACAAATCATAACCTTGGCACCGTGAATATTCGAGTTTGACTTCGACGAAGTAGCATGCCCGGACTTTCCTCTTGGTTTTCTGCGTTTAGGATTATCGTATCGAACCCACTTTTCATCACCGGTTACGATTCGATGTAAAAACCCCTTACGATTTTGTCTTTGAAGCAGTTGCTCACATACAAATAGACGGCGCTCGATGTCCCTCGGTTTCAACTCGTACGGCACCCAGTTTCCTTCTTTCTGAATCATGCCCAGGGCTTTGAGACGTTTTGAAAAGGCTTGCTGACTCACTCCCAACGATTCGGCAAGCTCTTCTTGGGTTTGGCACGAATCTTCATCAAGCAATGCTTCTAGTTGTTCATCTTTAGAGGGTTTTTACTCTTCCACCACAATGTTTATCTTCGACATCGCAATCACCATTTTTAAACCTACTCCCGACACGTTCTTTTACTCAGAGCAGCATCACCGTAAGTTTCTGAGAGCATTCGATGCGCATCAGCTGCATTTTTTTTCGAATTGTAACAGAAAAGTAAACTTCCCGTTAGACACTGAACGCACTCACTTTAAAGACAATATCATCTATGTATTTTGATCAGCCTCAGCCGGTACAGCCACCTATCGGAAAACGGCGGAAGCAAAGTTGTACACCTGATAGCTTTCAAATAGGCAAATTAGTTTATCGAAATTTGTTGAGTCACTTATTCCATTATATATTATTATAGCCATTTGATCTTCGAACTTGGTCCATAATTCAATAGTAGCTGCCAAATGAGGCTAGACTTGTTATAATCGGTTAAGTCGTCTCTGAGAAAATTGAGCGGTAAAGAAACAACGCGTTCTGTCGCTTACGTCACTTATAAAATTATATCTCCGGAACCGGAAGTGAAAGCCACTTGATCTTCGAACATGATTTACAATTCAATCGTATCTTTCAAATGAGCCTAGGTTTGTTTAAATCGGTTCAGCGTTCTCTGAGAAAATTGAGCGATAAGAAAACAACAATATATCATTTTATCTCCGAAACCGGAAGTGCCTGCTACTTGAGTGTCGAGCTTGATCATTGGCCAAATAGTGATTTTTGAACGAGCCTAAGCTTCTAATTCATTTCTATAAAGGCACAAAAAACATACAAGAACTTTTTGTTACGCTTCGTCTTAATCTCGCCAGTGCAAAACAGTTTATGTTGATCTGCAATGACATCCAGCAGTCCAACATGACCCGCTAAACAGACGTGAAGTCAACGAAACTATTATGCCTTGACAGCCTAAGACAAAACGTAAAGAAAAATAAATACGGTTAGGTGCCCAAAGCACAAACATGAGATAACCCCTAAACGAGTACTTTTCTTACTCACTTGAGTTCATAAACTTCGCTATTACATCAGAAGACAAATATACTCACCCAGCTGCGAATCTCAGATAAAGAAGCATTTTAGTGATGTCAACAAATTTTGTGGAATCGAATGGTATTCAATTTGATTTTTCTCTTGCTAATTACATTCCGAATGTGTATTTCAAAATATTATTGCTATAAATTCGGTTCAATATCCAGACATCTTGCAACACACATACAAAAATACAATCTATTTAACGAAGAAAGATTTACGTGAGGCTGGGATAAGCAAGCGAACTAAGACAAAACTCTGCATTGAGAAACTACACATTGTGAGTTCATTTAATACTTAATCTGGAACTGAGCTGTTAATATTTGTTCGGATAAGCGATGTTTCTAAGAAACAACAATCACGTCGACTATCGACAATCAAATTTTTATCGGATATATTATATCCATCGTTGTTATAAGGCCATAATGGTAAAATAATTGATGTAGCTACTAGCTATTAAAGTATGCAGATTATACGAGTAAATCATCGGCTGTACTGCTTTATACTAACACAGAAAAATCACCAGTATTGAGACAAAAACTCGTGAATGATTTCGTTCCATCATTTCCCGAAAAGATGAGGCTGAGGTGTTTTTTTTATCGCTAATGACATCTACACGGAACGACCGAAATTAGCTCTGCGCCTAATTCGTATTACTGTTTTTGAATTAGTTGATTCTAACAACAAAATTTCCAAAATAACTATAAAATTAGTTAAAATGTAGAATTTACTGTGCTGAAAAAAACTCTTATTTTTAGAGAATGTGTTTAGTTGGCGAATATTCTGGACACAAACCAGCAATATTTCAATCCAACACGAAATTCTCATTGACAACTAATTTCGTTATTAAAATCAGAAACTTTGATTCTATTTATCTATCACCGTCATTACTGAAGGACAGCAGTGTCAAAGCAAAACAATCCATTAAAAAGCTAAAAGGGACAGTCTTGTTGAAACTGCTCGCAAATTGTTTAGATGTTTTTCGCATGTGTTACGTAAACTGTTAGTGGAAAGTGTATTTATTCAGAATTTGTGCGCACTTGAAGCGATTGTGCGTAATAATGTTTTTACGCGGAACAGTGATGTGAATTTCGAATGTTTCACTCTAATTGTGATGAAGGTTTTTTGTATCTTCAAACCTTCCGAGCTGCGCCGTCCGGTGTACTATTTGTATTCGGTTTTTGTTTTCCGAGTGCTCAAAGTTTTCAGTGAGAATGAAGAAACAGTGATTTAGAAGAAAAAAAAATTCAAAAAGATGTTTACGTTTCGTTTATGTCTTTTTCTCCAACACAACATCGTATTTATACCTGCCAATATAGAAAAGACAACCGCGTCTGAATTTTTTTCGGCAGTAGTGTGCCATCTAGTGGCTAGTAGTCATTAAGGTGTTACCGTTTCGGTGACAGGGCGCCATATAGCTGCAGATTGCAGAAGCCAATTCAACCATTCATATTGGTTGAAAACAACATTATATTTCTTTAATTCAACTAAAAAATTAGTTGACTGGATATGAAGTGTGCCTTAGCTAAGAAATGACAGTACGTTTAATTTGTGAATTCAACTAAAAAAAATAGTCATTTCAACAAATATTTTATTATTATTAAGGGAATGAGAATAAAAAATCTAAATCAGCAAAAGTAAGATTTTTTTAGTTGTCTCAAAAAATAACTAACTAAAATCAGCAAATCAACTAAATTTTTCGCGAAAATGCTGATTTCGGTCGTTCCGTGTAATTAGTAGAAAATTTTTTGGAAAGTCATTGTAAGAGCTCCGTAATCAGCTATGTAAAATCAAAGAAGGGAAGATAAAATGCGATGAAGCTTCTAAATCTGTTTAATCCTCCGATTAATATAATAATACGTTACTCACATATTTGCGAGATTTAAGAAAATTTGCGAGATTTAAGAAGAATTTCACACTTTTCGATCAGTGAATCATCAGAAATCTTCCACAAATTAATGAATCGAATCTATCAGTTACTAGCCATTCTTTGGGCCACTGATAACAAATACACTAAACCGCAAACCTCTGACTGGTACGATTGCAGTTTTATTGTACCGCAGTTAAGGTTCATCTCTCTCGATGTAATAATGGTTAGGAAAGGCGTGTTAATAAAAACTAATTGATGTAGATTAATGTTTATTACCCATTTGACATCCGCTGGTCGAAGATTAATTGCTGCGAACCGAATAACGCTGGATTTAAAGCGCTTGGATTACGGTAATACACCGATTGATAAAAATGTTGCTTAATAATGTTTATAAACAGCAGGATCATTGGTAATTCATATACGCTTTGAGACATAATCTACGCACCACCCATAGTTGAAGCTTATAGTTCATTAATAAGATGTACTTTTAACGTGACAAAACCAGTATGACATAGTTGATAGGTCTTTGGTTTTCAGGTCAACATTTAAGCAAAGCTACAAAAATCGAGTTGACATTGATGTTTCCATACATATTCTAATTTCAGGTCTTTACACTTTCTATAGTAAATGCAATTGCAGGCGTTTCTCATTCCGTTTTACCTTTCCGTAATGACATAAACTTCCCAGAGACTGAAAATGTGGTTAACAATGGTTAGACACTCTGTCGAAAGGTCTTCCGATTGATGATTGTGTTTCGTGAGTTCCCGTATTCCATAGCTTATCGACCGGCAATTGTATGTCTATGCTCTGGGAAACCAGTTGATGGGTGTTGACCGCATTCTGCTTACTTTTCTTGTGTTATGCGCGGTAAACGAAGCCAGTATGATTCATTGTAAACTAAATACTCCTTGTTTGGTAAATATCCGAAAAAGGTGAATTCAGTCACTTGTTTTTGTGGTACGATGGGATGTGCGGACTCGAACCAGTTTAAGAAAAATGACAGTTTTTTTGTTCATCTTGGAGCACATTCCAATGTTGTGCTTTCCTTCATTGTTTTCAGAACTGACAACGATCCCGAGGTAAATATTTTAAAAGGCTGTTCTGTGTGCTCCTGCATTACAATAAAACACGCTCAACCGTTTCCTGTAGCGATAGTGCGACTGGAAGACGCCTGCGAGGCGTCTGCATCATACTTCATCAGTCGCTGAAAGCTGTATGATGGAATCCATGCCGAATGTTTGTGCCGGCATCACATTTATTATGTGTAGGTAGAATCGTATGAATGCCATAACTGAAGCAAAGACAGTACACTTTTTCCGTTGTTGCTTCGGCGGAAAGAAATCTCAATTCTGCTCAATTGACCGAAATGAACCTGTTCTAATATTGTATAATTAAGCAGCCACGTCTAGCGCGACTAGGCTGAGTACAGCGACTTTTACTCGAATAAAATGATTTTCTTTCGAACAAGAAATAAGATGAAATTAATATCCGATTCATTACTCTTATTTACATGGTCACTTTATTGCAATGTTCTCTTTTGCTACATTAAATATTCTGAATTTTATTCATCTTAACCCTTTCACGACCATAAGATGTCCAGGACAAAGTATGTCAGTACAACACAATATTTTAGCTATTATGGGTGTAAAGTAAGAGAATATCACCAGAAAAACATAGCAGTGTGCATAAGTTTCCTATAATTTCATGGGAAATATTTTTCCCTATGATCCTCAAAAATAAATAAACTTCGAGGTGGGTTTATTATATCGTAATTTAATTTATTGCTTCAATTGCGTAAATTATCAGAATAGTAAAATAAATAGTTAGTTATGGTATTCTAGGAAACGATTTCGTGTACTTGTTTAGAGCAAGTGGACGTTGCACATAATACATTTATTATGTCTTCTATTTTCTATACGTCGTTTTGCACAAACTTTTTTATTTCAATAAACATTGACAGTTCTTTTTTTTAATCGTTCAGAAACACATTTGTCGCCTTGGAAATAAGTTTTTTTGACCATTCAGTAAAAAAAATATCGATTTAATAATAATTGACGAATCGATAACTATATTTCCCTTGATCATTAAGGGGTTAATGCACATTAATTGTGTTTGAATCCCTCTATTGCTTCAATGCCTAATGATAGAATCTTTTGATAGAAACAACTGACTTTGTTTGTGGAGATTGGGAGAACCAAATTTTTGAAAGCGGCGCTCATCACACCACATAATCTACGGTTCTTAAACGAGACTTCAGCAGTATGCAGAAAGTAGTCCAATGAACTTCAATAGTTTTTCGATTCGTTTACTAGAAATAACAGCCGTCATTTCGACAAAATTTTAATTCATCGACAGCTAGAGTGACTCGTTCGATCGTAATGATCTGTCCGAGACAATACGTGACAACTGGATACTTATTTTCCCTACGCTATTCTCATTATTGCAATCGTAACGTCAATCTTGACGTGAATTGCGTTTTCGATTAGCGTTGCCATTTTTATGGTTATATGTACAAGGTGAACGGAGTTTTATTTCACTAGCATATATTATGCATTCTTGTGCGTGACACAGGATGTAACAACGGCCTTATCATTTGTCTATTGTAGTAAGTTGAGCCATTGGTATATGCCAAAACTTAGTAATATGTTTCGAAACTACAGCCCCTGGAAAAATTATTAAACCCATACTGAAAAATTGCCGTTTCACCAGTTTTAACACATCATGTTCATTAGTAGGCAGTGTTAATGAAATTATGAGAAAGTTCATATAAGTTATTTTTTATGTAATTATTTACAGTAGAATCAAGCATTTATTTCAATGAAAAGAATAAAATGAACGATATTTCACTAAATTCAGACAACACGGCTGCTATACGCATAAGGTTAGTGCAATTCTCAATCATTATTTTTATATAATGCTTATTTTTCCAAGGGTCATTTTGAACAAGAATCAGATCCTGCTTGGTTGTGGGAGTAAGCATAGAAACTTTACATTTCATAAAGTCGCAAACATTATCTTTAGGAATAGGATTCAAGTCTGGAGAATCACGATTTTAAACCATTTTTCCATCGTTGGAAGTAACAACAATATTTCAGCATGGTTCTAATAATATGAACAGTACACCTCCGAATCCACAAAGCACCAAGGAACGATTTAGCAATAATAATCAAAACAACATGATGTAATCTTTTTGTCGTGAATACGACTTACTTTACTATGGGGTGCCTTTTCAAAATTTACCCTCTGAGAGAGTGATAAGTTTTTGATCGTGAATATCTATTGTTGTATCTAATGAATCAACATAATTCTTGCGACATGCCATCGGAAATATGATCACAATTTTATGATAAAATTTTCAGTTTTGTGACATAGTCTCAAATAATTCAAAATTAAACTTTTCTGAAATGTTTGGTATAAACGAGTATCAAAGAGGATAATTCATAAGGCGCGTTTGCCTTTCTCGTATTTTTAAAGCTCATAGCTCAGTGATCTGTGAAAGGATTTATATAATCTAACTACCAATAGAATCGAAATTTTTCAATTTAAACGTGTATAGCAAAAGCATTGAAGTATTTCAATAGTACAATATTGAAAAACCTGTCTCATTTGATCCATGTCAACACCAGCCAATCAGAACGCGTTCTACACGGAACGACCGAAATTAGCTCTGCGCCTAATTCGTATTACTGTTTTTGAATTAGTTGATTTTAACAACAAAATTTCCAAAATAACTATAAAATTAGTTAAAATTTAGAATTTACTGTGCTGAAAAAAACTCTTATTTTTAGAGAATGTGTTTAGTTGGCGAATATTCTGGACACAAACCAGCAATATTTCAATCCAACACGAAATTCTCATTGACAACTAATTTCGTTATTAAAATCAGAAACTTTGATTCTATTTATCTATCACCGTCATTACTGAAGGACAGCAGTGTCAAAGCAAAACAATCCATTAAAAAGCTAAAAGGGACAGTCTTGTTGAAACTGCTCGCAAATTGTTTTGATGTTTTTCGCATGTGTTACGATATATCCCTATATAAATTTCTAAACCGATATGTAAAAATGACGTAAACTGTTAGTGGAAAGTGTATTTATTCAGAATTTGTGCGCAGTTGAAGCGATTGTGGGTGATAATGTTTTTACGCGAAACAGTGAAGTGAGTTTCGAATGTTGCACTCTAATTGTACACGTCAAATGATGTTTTTTTGTATCTTCTCATTCCGGGCAAAACAATCCATTAAAAAGCTAAAAGGGAGAGTCTTGAAATTGCTTTCTAATTGTTTTGAAGTTTTTCACATGTGATACGATATATCCATATATAAATTACTGAACTGATGTGTAAAAATGACGTAAAATCTTAGTAGAAAGTGGATTTATTCAGAATTTGTGCGCATTTGAAGCGATTGTGCGTAATAATGTTTTTACGCGGAACAGTGAAGTGAGTCTGTTGCATTCTAATTGTATATGTATTCGGTTTTTGTTTTCCGAGTGCTCAAAGTTTTCAGTGAGAGAGTCGATTTCGCGAAGTCGAATGAAGAAAACAGCGATTTAGAAGTAAAATTTTTCAAAAAGAAGTTTATGTTTCGCTTATGTCTTTTTCTCCAATACAACATCGTATTTATACCTGCAAATATAGAAAAGATAACCGCGACTGAATTTTTTTTCGGTAGTAGTGTGCCATCTAGTGGCTAGTAGTCATTACGGTGTTAACGAGCGCCGTATAGCTGCTAATTGCAGAAACCAACTCAACCATTTTTGTTGGTTGAAAACAACGTTTTATTTCTCTAATTCAACTAAAAAATTAGTTGAATGGATATGAAGCGTGCCTTAGCTAAGAAATGACAGCACGTTTAATTGGTGAGTTCAACTAAAAAAAATAGCCATTTCAACAAATATTTTATTATTATTAAGAGAATTAGAATTAAAAAATCTAAATTAGCAAAAGTAAGATTTTTTTAGTTGTCTCAAAAAATAACTAACTAAAATCAGAAAATCAACTAATTTTTTCGCCAAAATGCTAATTTCGGTCTTTCCGTGTAAGGAAGAGAACAAAATATCTGCTGCTGTACAACAAATCGTCCGGGAAAAATGTTCCGAAAAGTGGTGAATATCGCAGTGAGTTCCTCAATTTGGTCCTTGTGAATGCTAGAAACGAATCCCTACAACATATTGATAGTTTCTTTCAATGAATTATGCAAATCCGAAATGAAATAATCGACATTAAAGCTCTGTATGCGGCTATTTTTATAGCCGTTAGGGCCGCCCATTAGTGAAAAAGCTACAAACGAAATCACATAAAACGAAATCTCTTAACAAAAATTCAATCAGTTTGGATTCTATCGCCACTGCGAGCAGATGTGTTTTGTGTCGTCTGCACAGCTAGTTTCGCTTTCGACAAGAGCGATTACGTCACAGCTGCCAGTCATTAGCATTGGGAAAAAAACAACGGTGGAGAGCATTGCACAAAATCAGCCGTTCTAATGGCTCTAAAAGTTTTCTAAAGAACTATTAGGATTTGTTGTTCGCAAATCGTAGGGAAATATCCTCAGTTTACTGCAAATCAAGAACAGTTTGCTTAGATTTGTGCACTTTTCGCTGTGTGAAATTCACAGTAATCGAGATCAAGTGAAGCCTTTTTTCGCGAAAAATGTTCCAGAGTTTAATGTCGTAGAGAATTACGCAATTTGACTCTTCTGAATGCTGGAAACGAATCCCTACAGCATATTGATAGTTTCTTTCAATAAATTATGTAAATCCGAAATGATATAATCGACATTAAAATTCTGTATGCGGCTATTTTTATAGCCGTTAGAACCGCCCATTAGTGAAAAGCAGCGATGCCAGCCCTACGGATTTATCCGTAGATCTACGGATTTTTGTCTTTTCTACGGATCTACGGATGGACCTTCAAAAATCTACGGATTTTTAATTATATTAAAAAAATGCATTTTTTTCCAAGATATGTACGGAAAATGCTTGAATATTGTCGCATCATTTATCCAGATTTTTTTTTGTATGTCCAATTATAAAAACTATCAAACATCTACCGGCACTGAGTACTCATTTTAAGGAAGCCTGTCTTTATCGCTTGGCATTCCAAGCTGATGATTTTACGTAGTTTTTTTTATTTGTTGATTTACTTGTGTTTGATACCTACTAATTTTCATTCTAAACATTTTTTTAGAAACATTAAGTGAGGTTTCCCCATATAAGTTCACGGCAAGCTCGTCTCAAAGGAGCATGTAAGAGTATAATTAGACTTGGGGTCAAATCTACGGATTTGACCTCAGGAAAAAGTGGCATCACTGGTGAAAAGGCTGCACACGAAAACAGGTAGAAACAAGCCTCTCAACAAAACTTGAATTAGTTTGGATTGTATCGCCACTGCGAGCAGATGTGTTTTGTGTCGTCTGCACAATTAGTTTCGCTTTCGACAAGAGCGATTACGTCACAGCTGCCAGTCATTAGCATTGGTGAAAAAACAACGGTGGAGAGCATTGCACAAAATCAGCCGTTCTAATGGCTCTGAAAGTTTTCTAAAGAACTATTAGGATTTGTTGTTCGCAAATCGTAGGGAAATATCCTCAGTTTACTGCAAATCTAGAACAGTTTGGTTAGATTTGTGCACATTTCGCTGTGTGAAACTCACAGTAAACGAGATCAAGTGAAGCCTTTTTTCGCGAAAAATGTTCCAGAGTTTAATGTCGTAGAGAATTACGCAATTTGACTCTTCTGAATGCTGGAAACGAATCCCTACAGCATATTGATAGTTTCTTTCAATAAATTATGTAAATCCGAAATGATATAATCGACATTAAAATTCTGTATGCGGCTATTTTTATAGCCGTTAGAACCGCCCATTAGTGAAAAGCAGCGATGCCAGCCCTACGGATTTATCCGTAGATCTACGGATTTTTGTCTTTTCTACGGATCTACGGATGGACCTTCAAAAATCTACGGATTTTTAATTATATTAAAAAAATGCATTTTTTTCCAAGATATGTACGGAAAATGCTTGAATATTGTCGCATCATTTATCCAGATTTTTTTTTGTATGTCCAATTATAAAAACTATCAAACATCTACCGGCACTGAGTACTCATTTTAAGGAAGCCTGTCTTTATCGCTTGGCATTCCAAGCTGATGATTTTACGTAGTTTTTTTTATTTGTTGATTTACTTGTGTTTGATACCTACTAATTTTCATTCTAAACATTTTTTTAGAAACATTAAGTGAGGTTTCCCCATATAAGTTCACGGCAAGCTCGTCTCAAAGGAGCATGTAAGAGTATAATTAGACTTGGGGTCAAATCTACGGATTTGACCTCAGGAAAAAGTGGCATCACTGGTGAAAAGGCTGCACACGAAAACAGGTAGAAACAAGCCTCTCAACAAAACTTGAATTAGTTTGGATTGTATCGCCACTGCGAGCAGATGTGTTTTGTGTCGTCTGCACAATTAGTTTCGCTTTCGACAAGAGCGATTACGTCACAGCTGCCAGTCATTAGCATTGGTGAAAAAACAACGGTGGAGAGCATTGCACAAAATCAGCCGTTCTAATGGCTCTGAAAGTTTTCTAAAGAACTATTAGGATTTGTTGTTCGCAAATCGTAGGGAAATATCCTCAGTTTACTGCAAATCTAGAACAGTTTGGTTAGATTTGTGCACATTTCGCTGTGTGAAACTCACAGTAAACGAGATCAAGTGAAGCCTTCTTTGTTTTTGCGAAAAATGTTCCAGAGTTTAATGTCGTAGAGAATTACGCAATTTGACCTTTCTGAATGCTAGAAACGAGTCCTTTCAGCATATTGATAGTTTGTTTCAATAAATTATGCAAATCTGAAATGAAATAATCAACATTAAAATTCTGAATGCGGCTATTTTTATAGCCGTTAGGACCGCCCATTAGTGCAAAAGCTACAAACGAAATCAGGTAGAAACAAGCCTCTCATCAAAAAGTGAAGCCTTCTTTGTTTTTGCGAAAAATGTGCAAAGGGGAATGCTTGCATAATTCATACAATTGATCAACTAATTGATATTCGGAAGTGTTAAGGAACATGTCAGTTGTTTTCGTATTCACGACATCCAGTTATGTCTCTGACATTACCCACCCGCCTTTTTTTATAATAAGGGGAGTTGCGATAATGTAATGTAAATTGATTACTTTTCATGATTCAATATCTAAAAACATAAAACTAAAACTCAGTCAGTTCGTGCTCGCATCTCATCCGACACATCGAAAATTGCTCACGGTCGAGACGACAGAAACAAAGACAATACACTGTAGTGAACAATAGAGTGTACGAAATGGGCAAATACGATTTAACAAAGCCTAAAACTTGGCCTACAAGACCAAATTCAATTTGTATTGATTTCAAGCGTTGCAAATTTAGACCAGCAGCAACCGAAATTAAAATCTTGCTTAAGGAACGAATACATCTAAACGATAATGATGTAAATGAGATTCAATTCAACAAGGCGTCTAACTGTGTGTACATTATGTTCAAGCGTGAAAGAGATGCAATTGCATTTGCTTCGGTTAATAACGGGGTGCACAGTTTTGATCTTGACAATGACTGTTACTCGAGTCTTATTCAGCTTCCACCTAACGATGGCTGTTCTGCCGTGCGAAGCACTGGTATGTTAGGAAGGTTCATGTCCTAGGGCTCCACCTGAACATTTTTCGTAGCTTACCACTCTATGGCCTTTTTCCACAACGGCAAAATGCCAAATCCAAACAAAGCGGAACGGAAAAACTGTGTTACTTGAAGGTAGGTAACAAACTGGTGACGTGAAAACGCATTTACTTTAGTATTGTACGTGTTAGTTAGTGTTTGATTGCGAATATTTCGAGTTGTAATCAAATTAACAGTAATTGTTTAGCAAAGCTTTAGAAAATGTGGTCAGCAATTTTCGATTAAAACTTCGTCACCATATGTCAAGTGGTAATTGAGATCGCTTTCTAGAAATTCGTGGAAATCTAAGCCAGTCCCACAGGTGGATCGCGAAACAGTTGAGAATCAATAATTCGACCATGTCCCGTATGGTTGCATCGTTCAAAGAAACCGTAATACTTTCATCTGGTTCGTACAACAGACAATGAAGTGGCCCAGACTTTGTTTTCAAGACCAATATGCCGCCAGAAAGCTATACCGCAAGTGGTTGATGCAGCCGAAATGTATCGTAACAAACGATGAGACATTATAACGAACACCAAGCAGATCTCCGGGCTGAGTTCCGGAGAAGTATCAAAAGAAGAAGGTCGACAAAATTTCAGTATTTGGTATATCAGGCAATCTTGGTTTCGGTTATGTGGCTGCGCTACATCTATTATCTAGGAGACATAAAAAAATAATATTTTTGAATAAAACCCAGAATTTTTTGTTTTCGAATTTTTTCGTATTCAAAATGTCCCTTTCGGCGAAATGAGCCTGTCCCCATTTTATAACATGCACTCAACATTGTTTGGCATCAAAAAAGTGTTGTTTGGCAAAGTAGCAATTCTCCTACAGAGGCGCTTCGAGCAACCAAGCAATATCTGATAAGTTCTTGTGTTCAAGCTTGCATACAATGTCAAAATCGGATAACGCGGCAAAATGGAACGAAGCTCCACCCCTCCCTGATTTAAAACCTCCCAATGAACCCCTCCCCTCTTGCAGGACTCCTGCGCACGGGTCTGTCTCGCCATCATTCTCTATCACTACAGTGCGAGCTTTTCCATATCGCGTCGAACAAATAACTTCTTGAATGTTCAAAACATTGAAAGAATGGATCATTTTCCATAAATACTCTACTAGACGAAGTTAGTTTAATCAACCTTACTTTTAAGGCTAAATGCTTGTAGTGGGCTTAACACTAATCATCGAATCCTGTGCAACACTAGAGCCACCATTCTTACACACTTTTAACCACTTTTTCTTTAAATTCGTGATGTCGACTTCAACACTAGTTTCGTGTAATCGCGCGTTGCCAGATCCTGCCAAAACCGAGTGTCATTTTCATGGGGCAAAAATGAAGGGCATCAGGCGCATCTGGAGTTATTCTTCTATGTATAATTGGCCGTGGATGGTGCCAATCGTTATGTATGGCTTGTTGAATTTGCCGCATCCACAAATTGCCTACCACACCAAGTTCTTCTCGCAAATTTTTCGGAACATTCAGGCTGCCGACGGAAAAACCCAGGCCGAAGATCTGCTTAGCGTCCACTATAATGTACGGCTCGTTGTTCATTACGAAGCATTTCGGTAGCACAAACTACTCGCGATAAAGCTTCCTGGGGCGAAACTTGGCCACCGTATTCTGTTCATCGGTTCGGTAAGGTGCATTCTTTACCTTGCAGACATGAAGTCAGAAATTTATCTGAATTTGTCTGTGTCTAACTATGTTTTTTGACCGGGCTTCATTTTCCAGAATGCTAGTTACGTATGATTTTCGTAACGCCAGTCAACTATTGCACAGTGGTTCGAATACTCACTTTAGGGGGACAAAAATGCTTGCGGTTAAGCCTTGTATTTCAGAACTGCGATGTATTCAAGACAAGATTTATTGATCCGTGTTAAAGAAGCCGTCTTTGGATTTAGGTTGTATTAAGGTGAGTTTGGCTGAAGACGCAATTGTAATACCTCTAAAGGTTTAAATTTGCAGTTTTTAAACGAAACAACTTACTGCGTTTCTAAAAAAATCTGTTTTTCTGTTGTAGCATGCGTTGTTAACTGCAGCTAGTGTATTTTATTCTTTAGGGGATACTGATGGTTTCGTTGAAGCATCCCCTCATTGTTGTTGGTGGATGTCACAGGTGTACTGGGGTTGCTTGGGGTTGGTGTGAAAGAAGCAACGTTGTCCTTTGGTGTAGTTGTCCAGCTCCTTGTCCAGCTCATCACATGGCTTACCGTAGTGAACAGATTTTTGGCAATATTGACATGTGGCCATCTGATTGTCATAGGTAACAAGTGATTTGCACGGGATTCTTGTATCCTGACTGAAAGTCACATAAGAAGGTATGGGCCTCTTCAAGTGCATGCGTAACAAACGTACGCCATTTAGAATACCGGGGAAAAGTTCTTCAACTTTTCTTTTTCGATAGAGAGAATCTCTCCGTATTGGAACATAGTTTTGCGAATATAATTTCACCAATTAGTAAAGTTGTAGATTACAGCACGGATGTAATCACTGAAGATGATAAATTATTAATATTAATTGGAGATTATTTATATACGACGGGATCTTGGTTAAACCTTTATCAGCCTTTGAAAATGCTGCTATTGTTCATCTTTGTAACTTTATATGACATTAGTCATGCATAATTATAAATGTAACGAATTTTATTATCTTCAACTAGACTGACACCAAAATGACAATGGGTAACATGCGACCGTTGAAGATAACCACGGTCGGCGATGGAATGGTTGGCAAAACCTGTATGCTCATTACCTACACTCAGAACGAATTCCCTAGCGAGTACGTGCCGACAGTGTTCGACAACCACGCCTGCAACATTTCCGTCGATGAGAAGGAGTATGCGCTAACGCTATGGGACACAGCCGGACAGGAGGACTATGAAAGATTACGGCCACTCAGTTACCCAAACGTAAGTTTGTTTTTAACCGGCGAAGAATTGAGTTGAGAGCAATTCTTATCTATTATTTCGTATCTTCATTACAGACCGATTGTTTTCTTATATGCTACTCTATATCGAGTAAAACATCTTTCGATAACGTGCTTTCGAAATGGTACCCCGAGATAAGGCATTTTGCACCAACGATTCCAATTGTGCTTGTTGGTGAGCTAATTTATTGAAATGTTCTTCAAATATTTTTTTATTTATTGTATTTTTTTCGTTTCCAGGTACCAAAAGTGATCTTCGAGTGCATGGATCGGAAAAGTTTGTCACCACAATTGAGGGTAAAAAGCTAAAGCATAAAATTAAAGCTTACTCACTGGTGGAATGTTCCGCGAAGAAGAAACTCAATCTCGGTGACGTGTTCGACGAAGCCGTTCGAGCGGTAGAAAAGAAACCCCACCATAAACCACGTGTCTGCACGATACTATAGCTCCCCTAGGAGCCTTAGAGATACGATTTCACTATAAAGTAATACACTGTAAGGCATGAGATCCAGTGATGATAGGTAGATATTCTACTTTAAATTTAACAGTAGAAAAAACGACTCAGATACCAGGCTCTATTATCCTGTTTATCTATATTAGACAAATGTTACTTTTGGCCTTCTTGAAACTGTCATTGAAGCGGTAAACAGTATGGACAGAAATAGTATTCATTAGAGTAGAGCTAATTACATCTATTATGTGCTATTCGATTCGCAGCATTGATTGTATCGTGCCTAGTTTGCTTCTATGAAAGCGTCTAATTTCCAATATGACAATTTTCTATTGGTGTAGTTGTTTGCCGAATCTTTGTCTTGGATCATTTGTAAAAACTGACAAAATGGAGATGATTGTAGTAGTTGTATACATTTAACTAGAATTTTAAGCTGACTTACAAGTCTATTCGGATTGCAACCGCCCAAGACGTCATATCTGATGTCGATATATCAGAATGAAATGAGATTACACAGTATAACCAAGTAATGATTTGAGTGATTACTGCTGACTCGACCTATAAACAAAAAGCTGCTCCCGGATCGAAAAAATGCCTCCTTTGTTTTGCAATTTGACAATATTTCATGAACGGATTCATATTTTGAAACAAGTGTGGTGCTATTAAAAAGTTATATTTAAGGGTCTGATTTCTATTACAGTACTGTTTTCAGCATCGAATCTTGAATAGGTGCCAACAAAACGTAATATTTTTTTACGTTTCGTCTTAGGCTCATCATTGCTTTAGCAGTTCATATTCAATTGCTGGTATACTTAGCAGTCCAACATGGATTGTCAAGCAAACACAAAATTTCACTTTAGTTGAGTACCACACGGATAAAAATCCATTGCCGGTACCATGATTAAGATATTATGAGTATTATGAAACGTATCTTCTCATGCGATCTCAAAATCATCAGTAAAAGGCATGGTCTCATGAGAAGTAATGTTTCATGATTTTCATGATTTCCTCATCATGGTATCAGTAATGGATTTAAATCCGTGCACAATCTTAAATATTGCATCGAAGCGACGAAACAGCTTTGCATACGGTTTTGGTTTACTACTAACCGTTTTGAAATTAGTTTATTTCACCTCGGTTTTCGTCAAGGGCATTAAACCACGTTTTTTTTTACATTTCGTTTTAGACTCATCAATACTTAAGCAGTCCATCGCAGATTAAATATGTAATTGACATTTGATAATATTTTGTTACTCATGACATTTGTAATATACGATGGTAGGCATACCATTGTGATAGTTAAATCTATATTTTCAGGATCATTTGAAGCAAGTTTTTTTCTCTACTTCTGCCGTATATCCAGACTGTTCTAATGCACACATTCAGCAAACTCGAGATCTGCCTCGAGATCTACGAACCCTTCCATCTCTTTTGAACACCACTCGAAAGGTATCTCTTCTGTCTTTCACATTACATATCGTTTAACTTTTTTTAAATAAAATGAAATGTTTTTAACCAACATATGAACGACCAAATGAAAAATATGATTAATGCGCCTTGGTTTTAATAACCAATTTGAATATTTTTTAATGGCAAACCGGATAAACAGAAATGCCCACTGTTGAGGATTTAAGTTTCAAGCAAGTTCGATCGTTGCCAACATCACGTGCGTTCGGTGGGCAATCAGAGCACTAAAATTATGATAAACAAACCATCAAGTTTCCTAAATCTAGTGAATTCATTAGTCATTCTGAACGATAATTTGTGGAGGATTTGGTCAAAAGAACATTTAATTTGTTGTTTACGGTTCTTCTCACTGTTTTGATATTTTCGGAAGGATGCTTACCAGATATACATTGAAGGACCACTTAGATATCGTCGCCGACTGTCAATATTCGTGGTTAGAGGCATACTGCTTCATGTCTATAGCCAATTCGATCCGCCAAGCTTCGATTTTCAGTCCTATGTATGTTACCATCATCACTCGCAAGTTATGTGCCACCAAATATATTATCTATGAAAATTTATCACTCTAAGGAATACAATACAAATCGAAAAAAACATCACAGTAACACAATCTTATGAAAAATTTACGTTTAGCATGCACCAGAATCTAAAATATCAAAACTAATTTAGCATGACGTCCACTTAGAGGTGTGAACTTTGCTATAGTTTAAGTGTTGTTTTTTTTTCTAATGAAATAAAGTATCATCTATACACAATACGACCATCAAAATAACAAACCGTACAAAGTTCTATGTGGAATAATAATTAAACTTATCGTCCTTTCATTTCAATATTATGAAGTGATGTTCAACTTTTCTGAAATTAAAGCGACCTGATATTGTGTATTTATACCACTGAAAACGGATATCATAATCATAGTAAACCTGAACTACAGGTGGATTGGTTTTTAAAATCAAGGAATTGTAATACTTGATTCGAAAATTTGGGCGTATTTTTGGAATTAGCATTAATATGAACTTGTTTAGTTCTACTTTTCCATTTGTAAATTTCACATACATTTATATCAAAAGAGATTTTTTGAAATAATAATGTGTATTATCTCACAAATTAGCAAAAGATTCTATGTTTTATATAATTGGGGTTATTTAATTCAGTGTACTGATGAAAACAGCTGTCAAATACACATAAAGGAATTTGTAGTGTAATAGTAACCTTTTTTGTCACCGATGTGCTACTGTGATGTCCCTCGTAAAACGCAAGAGAGATCCATATTGATATATAATATATTTGAAACCACAGAATCGACGTCATCAGCGAAGCCAAATAACTGTAAAGCCTAATAAACGTAAAAGTACTTGAATCACAGGAATTAGTCCTATTCTAGCGGCTTCTTAAAAAAATGGCGATCAACGCCAATATTATCGACATGGATAACTTGCACAAGGAGACTCCATCCTATTTAATTTAAATTAATATGAACTACTCGAGTGTTTTTTTACTCCACAACTGGATCATTTTTTGATCTATTGTTGTTTTATTGAAATTGCTCATGAAGTACTACGATGATGAGTTATGTATTAAGCTTATTACACAATTTTTTCGCAAATTTTATAATAATCAAATGTTATACTGTTTCAAAAAAGCTAAGCCTTGGTATTACATTCCTGTAGCGGAATTTGCCCTTCTGTTTCAACAGACTTCGCAGCCGATTCAGAGTCTACTGACACTACGAATCCTTCCAGGTCGGGGCTCGAACATACGAAAACTGGTTTGTAAGACCAGCGCCCTATGTGTTGAACCGCCAACCCGGGACTATTTCAAGCGTGACCAAATAGAATGATGTATGGGAGAAATTCACATTTCAGTATATTTCTAATAGCATTATGTACAACGCTGCTAGGTACGTCACTATTATTGAACAGATAAATAATTGAATATTCTTTTGATGGACTTCTACAGTTATTATACGCAATAAACAGTTTTTGAAAAACATAATTCACAGAGGACGTTCCTAACAACATTATACAAATGACAGAGCTCAGTAGGAGAGTAAAACGTTTAACTAAAACACACACACAACACACACATTCATAAATATAAAAAGTTGTATGATTGTACGATTATAGGTGAAAATGAGCTCTACATAAATTTGATTTGATTATCTTCGAGTCAAAAAATCTGCTAGTTTGAGAAATTAGTGAAAAACCCTATCAATGACAGTTTTGTAAAAAAAACAACCCAAGAAATCCTGCTTTTATATCCATTTACTAGTCATATAGATTTCGATGAGAACATAAGGTCCAAATATGGACTTGTTGAATCAAAAAGTTTATGTTAATAGTATTAAAAATATCTTAATAATCGATGTTATTAACTTTGCTTTTGATATAAGGCCACCGGTTTAATATAATTCAATAAATGAATTACGTACTAGATTAAGTATAGAAACTGAAAATAATTATTTCACAGACATTCAATGGATTTTATATCACAGCCTTATTCATCAAACGAAAACTAGAGTGAACGCCATGGTAACAGTTCGGGTGAAAAGCTCGTATCGTTTAATAGAAACACACATTTTTTGCCAAAATTCGTTTTTATTATTCAACATAATTGCCATCAGAGGCGATACAGCGATTATAGCGATCTTTCAACTTTTCGATACCATTTTTGTAGTACGATTTGTCCTTTGCCTCAAAATAGGCCTCAGTTTCAGCGACTACCTCTTTATTGCTTCTAAATTTTTTACCAGCGAGCATTCTCTTGAGGTCTGAGAACAGGAAAAAGTCACTGGGGGCCAAATCTGGAGAATACGGTGGATGAGGGAGCAATTCGAAGCCCAATTCGTTCAATTTTCGAGATCTTTTGTTGGAGTGGCTAAACTTAAATTTGCCTTTTGTAAAGTGTGCGATTTCTCCTCCGTGGGCAAGTTCTCGTCTTCGAGCTCTGAAACGTGAACGGAATTCATGGCAGCGTAAACACCGTCGTTGGCGTTCTACTGAAACTAAGAAAAACTTCAAAAAGTCTAGCGATGAATATCGTTTACTGAATACCGGATTGTACAAAGCTTATGTTATGCGAGTGCAGCATGACTTACGACGGAACCCTAAAAAATTCTGGAGCTTCGTCAACTCGAAACGAAAATGCTCGTCAATTCCTCCAAACGTTCGTTTTGATGGGGTAGAATCCACTTGTACATTTGATTCTTGTGAACTGTTTGCAAGTTTCTTCGCATCTGTTTTTGCTAACAGTACCGCCTCTGACACGCAGGCTGAAACCGCCGCAATGGACGTTCCTGTTAGTCTAGTGGATTTAAGCACATTTGAAATCACTCCGGATATGATCGTCACCGCTGCAAAAAGGTTGAAAAAGTCATACTCTACTGGACCTGATGGTATTCCAGCAGTAGTTTATAGTCGATGCGTCCACGTCTTGACTGATCCTTTGTGTGTGATATTCAATAAGTCGTTCGAGCAAGGCGTATTTCCGACAATCTGGAAACAGTCTTATATGTTCCCAGTATTCAAAAGTGGCGATCGCCTAAATGTACGAAGTTACCGTGGTATAACCAGTTTGTCAGCAGCGTCGAAGCTTTTTGAATTGGTAGTTAGCACTGTCGTACTTTCCAAAACTAAAACGTACATCTCTACTGATCAGCATGGTTTTATGCCTGGACGATCGGTGAACACGAACCTGTTGGATTTTACATCTACCTGTATCACTCGGATGGAAGAAAAATCTCAAATTGATGCAATTTATACTGATCTGAAAGCAGCGTTTGATCGAATAGATCATGAAATACTTGTAACAAAATTATCCCGACTAGGCGCTTCGAGAATGTTTGTTAAATGGCTGAGCTCTTATTTATGCGACAGAGTGCTACGTGTGCAGTTAGGCTCGTGTATTTCTTCTCCTTTCACGAATAAATCTGGTGTTCCTCAGGGTAGTAACCTAGGTCCACTATTGTTTGTGCTGTTCTTTAACGACGCTACTTTACTACTTGGCGTTGGATGCAGACTGGTTTACGCTGATGACCTGAAGCTGTATTTGTCAGTTCGGTCTATTGAGGACTGTGTTCGTCTCCAGGAACTTTTAAATATTTTCGTTGGCTGGTGTAGAAGAAATTTTTTAATTAGCAGTACCGTGAAATGTCAAGTTATAACATTCCATCGCAAAACCAACCCCATAATATTCGACTATCAAATCGATGGACAAACTCTTGGAAGAGTCGACGTTGTCAATGACCTCGGCGTTTTGCTGGATGCTAAGCTTACCTTTAACCAACACCGATCAACTTTGATTTCCAAAGCAACACGACAACTCGGCTTCATAGCAAAAATTAGCCGAGACTTCAAAGACCCGTACTGTCTAAAAGCGCTATACTGTTCGTTGGTGCGTCCATTACTCGAAAATGCGTGTTTGGTTTGGAGCCCGTACCAACTCGTTTGGAACTTACGAATAGAACGTGTACAGAAGAGATTCGTCCGGTTGGCTCTGCGGCACCTCCCATGGCAAAACCCTCTGGATTTACCACCGTACCCTGACCGCTGTCGTCTGATTGGCCTGGAATCCTTAGAGCGACGAAGAAAGATGCAGCAAGCGTTACTTGTGGCTAAAGTAATCAATGGCGATATTGATTCACCAAAATTGTTATCTCTTCTTGACTTCCGTGCTTCTCAGCGATCTCTACGCTCGACGAGTCTACTTCAACCAAGATTTCATCGTACTACTTTCGGACAACATGAACCAATGACAGCATGCATACGTGCATTTTCCAAAGTTGAGCATCTCTTTGAATTTGGTGAGCCGACGCACAAGTTCTCACAGAAATTATTAAGTGTATCCTTGTTATAAGTTTGTTCGTTGTACTTCGTGTTATTCATTAAGACTTTTAATTGTCAGATGGATTATTTTAACAAATAAACAAATAAACAAATTTCAGCATGGTTTTCATCGACTTGTGACACGGTGCATTGTCTTGATGAAACAAAACTTTTTTCTTCTTCAAATGAGGCCGTTTTTTTTTAAAATTTCGTCCTTCAAACACTCTAATAACGCTATATAATAGTCACTGTTGATGGTTTTTCCCTTTTCAAGGTAGTCGATGAAAATTATACCATGCGAATCCCAAAATACAGACGCCATAACCTTACCGGCCGATTGTTGAGTCTTTCCACGCTTTGGGTTCGGTTCATCGCGTGCATTCCACTCAGCTGACTGTCAATTGGACTCCGGAGTGAAGTGATGGAGCCATGTTTCGTCCATTGTTATATATCGACGAAAAAAATCGGTTTTATTTCGATATAACAGCTCCAAACACTGCTCAGAATCATCAATTCGTTGTTGTTTTTGATCGATTGTGAGCTCACGCGGCACCCATTTTGCACAAAGCTTTCTCATATCCAAATATTCGTGAATAATATGTCCAACACGTTCCTTTGATATCTTTAGGGTGTCAGCTATCTCGATCAACTTCACTTTACGGTCATTGAAAATCATTTTGTGGATTTTTTTCACGTTTTCATCGGTAACAGCCTCTTTTGGACGTCCTCTGCGTTCATCGTCTTCGGTGCTCATATGACCAGTACGAAATTTTGCAAACCACTTACGAATTGTTGCTTCGCCCGGTGCAGAGTCTGGATAACACTCATCAAGCCATTTTTTGGTATCGGCGGCACTTTTTTTCATCAAAAAGTAGTGTTTCATCAACACACGAAATTCCTTTTTTTCCATTATTTTCACAATACCAAAAGTAGCTTCACTCAAAATGCAATATCTCACAAACTAATAATCAGACAGCTGTCAAATTTATACACGTATCTTTTGAGGGTTGGTACTAACTGAAAATGGTATGGATTTAATTCTAGTGGCGCCCTCTCATAAAAAAGATACGAACTTTTCCGCCGATCTGTTACAAAACGTATCTTCCGACTTTTGCAATTATTCGTTCATATTACATGGTGAACTTTTTAAATTTGTAAATTTAATTCACTAGCATTCTGTAACATCCCAATTTGCTTCAAAATGCTACAATATCATGCATTTTTAAATTTTCGCTTAGTCAAAACGAAAGTTTTTGAGCATTTTTTCATTAGAATTTGGCTCTAATACCCGGTGGATGTTGTCGACCCGCATCGGTCCGATCATCGGGCCGATTATCGGACCGATTGAGCACGATATGGGGCCGATCGTAGCGCTTCGATCGGCCCGTCATCGGACACTTCTGCACCATTTGCATCAACCGCGTCGACCTAAGAAACCTTTATTTTTATATTATGTATCGCTAGAGAAACAGAGCGAAGGAATATCAAACAAGGCATTTTCGAGCCGACGTTTCCCCGATAGGTTGTGAAAGAGTGTTAAACATTCTTTTCTTTCGATCATGGAGGCTTTAACCTTTAGGTCATTCGCCTCTTAGGGCCAGAAAATCTCTGGCCCTATGTTTGAGGTTGGATATCCAACCCCGATATATCTCATCACCTGAGTATTGGATATCCGCTCTCTGCTTTGGTATATCTTCACTCTTTTGTTCTATCGATACACTATGTAAGCTCGAAACGATATCAAAAGCTTTCGTGCACGATGCGTCCGATGTTCGAATTTACTGGGTACTCACTGTATGGCAAACTCGAACTCGATCGAAACATAGAAAAAAAATTTTACATTTGTTCGAATTATTCAGATTCGTTTGAATTGCAGAATTAGAGTAAATAATTAAAATTAGACTTACTAGGAACTAAAAACTGTTTTTGTCCGTTTAAAAGTGACGTTTCGTCAAGGGAGCTAGTGAAATAATGAACAAGAATATTAAGAGGCATGCAAGAATATTGAGAGATAGTGAAAAAAAATTGTCATCATCAAATCACATCAAATTCATGAAGATTTAGAGAAAATTTGACCACATAGTTTGCTTGTGTTGGTTAACAAAGCTTTGTGAACAATTCGGTATGACGACATACATGTAAGCATAAATGATTTATGATGTAAGATAAACATGCTTTGAATCAATGCCAACTAGTTCGAACGGTGTGTTGAATGAAAGCACATGGTTTCTAGTTTTACTTGGTTTGCTAAAGTCTATCTTCCACTTAATGTCCCAAAACAGCATCTGCTGTATTTTATCTTACATATAATCGACAAGTTATTGGGAGATAATCGACTCAAATATACCGCAAATTTCGTACAATAAATATGATACACACATGGAAAATGCCTGGGTGTGAAATTTCCCACCTGGAAATGCGGTTTTTCCGTTCCCTTCAACATAAATCCTCTCCCCTAACCCGAAAACTTAACTCCTACACTTTTTCACTTCACACCTAGGTGAATTCTGTTCCTTCGCCTCTGCATTGACCTTCTTCATCTTTTTTTCTTCTTCTTTCTAGTTTGCGTCACCTCACTTGAGATGACGCCGATTGATGGCACGGCAACTTAGGCTATATTACCAGTTAATTTTTGTTTACAGTCCAATGGACTTTCTTTTCACTGGTCTATAAGCAAAAATATCGCTGTGTGGCTACGTCGAGTCGCCAAAGTACTGATAAAAATTTTTTCTTTCTCGCCAAATACTCGAATTTTTTCTGCACTAATACGATTCAACGTTCTCACCCGTTGAGAGATCCACCGGAAGTCTCTGCAATGCTAAACCGTACAATGATTGCATGGTGGATTGACAGTGTACTGAACGAAATCAGTACTGTTTCCCAAACAGGCACGCTTCACTTGAACCCACGCCCAAACAACCACTTTCTTAAGAAAATCGTTTTCAACCATAACTATCTTTATGATTCGCCTAGATTAGAATATATAATATCAATGATTTGCCTTCAAGGCATATATAGAAATTTAGTACAAAAGTGAAACGTTTAATTAGTAATTTGGAGTAGCGGAATATTGTTCAGTAGTTTGGAACCCTCTTTATCTCAATGGAGCTCATATAAAAGAATCGATACAAGTTGTTGTATGTTCAAGAGTGCCTATAACCAGAGCAACCCGTGGACAACTTGACAGCTCCCATACATATAGAATATAATAACGTTTTCGTTTTAGAACCTACACGCGGGCGACACTGACTCCGAGTAAAACGAAAACGTAGTATGCGCCCTGAACAAAAACTCATGAAAAAAAGAAAAAAATAAACAAACTCGTATGGATGCGTGGTGCGACCTAGAAAATTTTCAGAGCGAAGCTAAGCGATTGGAGTCCGATCTAGAGCGACCCCAGGTTGCTAAAACAAACATCTCAAAAGTTGTTTGGGCGACTCTGGGTCACCTCTAGGGCTGCTCTGGTCAATGAACGAAAACAGTATAAGTAAAAGTTTTGGTTCTCTCGTTCCACAATGGCGTCGTAAATAGAATAGCATTTGGAAATAGCGTATCTGTTTTTCGACAATCTGCGGTTTAAAATTTTATATTTAAATAAATAAAATAAATTTTGGTAGCCTTTCTTGACATTTATAAAATAATTATGATGATTAGTTACTATAGTTTAGTATAAGTATAATTTTTCTCTTTCCATCAATAGAAGGTTTGAAAGTAGTTTATCACATTTCAATAAAAAAAATGAACATGAAGTAAGGTATTCTACTGAATCTTGAAGAACAATACTACTAATTTGCAAATCAAGATTAAATCTATGGTTCTCTCATCTTCATCCGAATCGTTAGAAGATCATTCAATGATACCAAATACTCCTACAAATGCTACTAATTCCTTGAGTTTGTATTGATACGACGAAATACGTAAGATACTCTTTAGTCACCCACCACATTTAAAAAACACTTCATTTCTAACTCTATCAATTATTATCAATAGTTATATTTTTAGACCAAAGAGAAGACGCTGGGCAGAGTCAATTAAATGATAGAAAGATTACAAAATGCGCATGTTTGGAGATTTATGACGTGTGTTATTGATGAGTTTGTTGCTATGCAGCGCTGTTAGAAAAATTCGCAATATTTTGATTTCATTCAGGAGTTCTTGCGTGAGTCACAATATGAAAATTACGCTCCTTTTAAATATATTGCTGGACGCATACACAGTGACCGTAAATAACGTAATGAAGTACTCGTTTCTTTTGTAATCTTTTTGTTTCGTGATTCATTGCACCCGTATTGTTTAGGTACACTAGCGCCGTCCTGAATTCAGTGGAACACATATGAAACAGGCTCATTTCTGTCAGGTTGTGTATGGGTTGAACCAGAGTGACGACATCTCATCCGTAATGTTAACAACAATTCAAAACGTTTAATCCGAAATGTTGTCAGCTTTACATATTTTTTTTGTTCAACAATATACAATATGCTTTAGATCTAAGATGCCGAGGGCATTTCTTAACAGTACTAAAGACTAGGATCATTTCTTGAATTTTAACATTGTTGTATTTGGTTAACGTTGTCGTGTGCTGATCAACGCAACTCACTCCAGTTGATGATCGGCAGTTGTTGACGGGAAGGATCTTACATGGGGGTTGTCTAGATGACGACGTGGGTACTTATCGATAGTGGTCTTTACATTGTTGACGTTGACAGGTCGTTCGCTCGTTTGGAACAAAATTGTCATTCTACACGAACAGCTGTGCTCACTCTGGTTATGGGCACTCTAGTATGTTCGAGCTTCGACCTGGAAGGATTCTTAGTGTCAGGTCAGTATGATCGTAACACCAGCAAGCCAGGTAATGGTTCTGTATGCTATATATGAAACGGTTACAAAGTCTGTTGAAACAGAAGGTCAAATTCTACAAAAGGAATGTAGTACCAAGGCTTTGCTTTGACATGAACACGATTGACGACATACTGAATTTACTAATTTGTCACATGAAAGTGCGTTTACAGTCAATCTATGGTTCGAAATAATTGTTGGTTTATAAGATGTTTAAGCTGTCCAGTATAGACCCTATCTCCCCTATTATAAACTCATAATCAACAACACAAATTTCGGCAAGCATAATAGTTTTGCAAATAAATGTTGGAACTTGTACTGCACGTGTACAAAAATCGCGCCGAAAAGATGATTTAATTCAATTCGTTTCAAAAATATTGACAAAAAACTTAGTAAAATTTTACGTTTTTTTTTAATTTCGTTTCAAAATGATTGTTTTACCTATTTTTTAGGCTTCTACAATTCGAAAAAAACATACACTACAGGATGCATAACAATTAAATCTTGTATACATGTATACAAAATATAATCACCATCGTTCTGTATTTCGATCGAATCGGATTATTTCGATTGAATGTGAAAATTTACATTCTGTATTTCGATCGAGTGATGCTTTCGTAATGCAAACTCGAACTCGATCTAGATACAGATAAACAATGATGATCTCTACACAACAATTAGTCTAAAGAACATGGGAAAAAGTCCAATTGCGGAAGTTCCAGCAATGTCGATAATAGAAACAGTACCAGTATTATTTCTCGATATATCCAATAATCAACAAAAATTAAGCTGACAAAAAGTGTATATTCAATTCGATATGATTTGGAATCCAGATTTATTGAACTATTTCGAAATCATCTTCCTCTCGTTTTCGTTTTGAACTTCCGGTATCCGTGTCACTCATCCCGAAAGACAGTGGATCTTCAATTTCAGTTTTGATCTCTATTGTGTTTGGGCCATCAACACCAACATTTGGATTTTTAATGGCCTTCGGGATAGCTGTTTTCGCTGCAGTGGTAAATTTGAACACTGGCTTAGGTATCGCCACAACTTGTGTTTTTGCAGTGGATTGAACAGCCGGTCGTTTCACGCCGGACACTCCTCCTATGCTCTTTCCAGGAACTGTTTTTATTGATGAGCGACCTTCGATTGCGGACTTTGTCATTTTTTTTGCTTGTTGAGCAGCACGCAGTTTGTAGTTGCAAGCCGACAAACAATAACGATCTGGCGGTAAGCGAAGACCGCAGTGAGTTTTGATCAACGGCAACGGTATGTTATTTCGGTTACGTGCTATCTCTAACAAAACGTCTCGTGGAGGCGGACTGGTAAATGCCTTATCAAGTATCATTTGAGTGGCTAATTTCACGTCGTCCAATTCGATCACCTTTTTTCTGGCATGGTTAGCAAATACTTTTGCATCATCCAGAATACAAGTTACGTATCCTTGAAATGGTATTTACAAATCAGAGGGGTAATTTTTTAGTGATATTAACTTACTGTATGTAAATTCCAATAGCTGATTGATAACTCTTGGTTCGTAGTCAGTGACACCAAGTTCTTTCAAAATAGACATTATTACTTGTGCATCCTTCGGTATGTGCTTGGCTTGGTTAGCAATTTTTACTTTTTCAGATTTCTCCCGATCACCCTGGTGTGAATGAGTTGGCTGTAATGAGAATTACATTATTAAATAAATTGTTATCTCTTTTTTAAGAACACTTACATTTTCCATGTTCTCAAGTTTTATAGAAACTGAGAATTTTAAAACACAGCAATACTTATAACAAATTTGAAACAAAAAATTGAAGAAAGCGTCAGCTAATCAAAAATAAACAGAGAACTTCAACTGAGCCAGTGATGCCAAAAAGATAGATTTTAGACATTTTGTCGTTTCGAAGTACACTGAGGAAAAAGCTCGAAATTTATTCCGCATTAAATCCGAACGATCTAATCCAAGTATGAATGTATTGGGAGAAGTTGCTGGGCATCAGCTGATGTGGAGATTTTTACCGAGAGAATTTTTAAATCGAGGAATATATTTTTTTCATTAAATATAAAGGCTGTGAACCATTTCGCGATTAGTTTTAACTTTTGGTTAAAATCTGACATTCGAGCGGTTAATTTCATGTTGTCAAAAATAACCCTGCTCGAGAGCATGGTTATTTTTGACAGATCGATGGTTATTTTCCGACACTGAAAAAAATTTTGAAATGAAAATTCTAATATATTCTTTTGTTGAAATTATTGCCAGTAGAAAAAAACTAAATTAACTTAAATTTAACTACTAGACACAAAATAACCACTCAAGTGTCAGATTTCAACCAAAAGCTAGGACAGGACCAGACAACTGGCTTCTTTTTCCAGAAAAATATTTCTCTTCTTATTCCGGTTGCTCCCTGTTGTAAATAATAGATGCCTCGCGATTACTGTTGCCAGTCGAGATAATTATTCATTCTGAAAACTTTCTCCCCTTATAACATGCGATTATTTATCATTTGAAAACACTTAGACAAATGTTACATCGGTCAAATATATAGCTCTGGATTCATTTTGACCAGATGTTTGTTTTGAAGAAAACGTTTAGTTGAAACAGCTTAATAAAAATTTTCTAAAACACTCAATTTTCGGAAATTAATTTTTGCAGCTTTATTAACTAAAGTATTTAACATATTCTATTTGAGAAAAATACTAACATACAGAAGTATCCAATGATGATAATGATTTCAGGCTTTCTCTTTGTATCATTCAGTGATTGTTAAATGTACTCGAATACTTTTAACATTGACAGGACTTAAAAACAAATTGAACCTAAATCCTATTGAAATTAATAATTTTGAAAAGATGATCCGAAAAACAAAATATGCAATATCAAGCTACATTGTTACCGACGATATTGACAACACTTTTTCTACCACCCTGCAGTAGGAACCCTAGACTCAGGAGCTGTTTTGCTAACCATAACAAATAGCAATCAGAAGAAGGAGTGAAACTTGCATGTTGGCATCAGTTTATGTCCAGAATGTTTATCCCCGACCAGAGATGCCAGATATTTTCATAGAAAATCTGTATTACTCTAAATGAAAAATCTGTATTTATCTGTAATCGCTATAAAACCGACATTTTGAAATGAAAATGTGCTGAGGTAATGGTTTTCCAACATTTTATGGTTTTATAATGAGAAATTGAATGAGCGTTCAACATTTATATCTCACGATACAACGACGAAATGAAATGTTTTCAAATTTTCAAAAACAGAATCAATAAAACATAGTTTCATTTTCAAATACTTCCAAAATGTTGGCTTGGTAAGTTGATGTGAGATCTCAGTGCTCAATTTCAAATACTAACACCATTTTAGGATATTCAATATCAATTTGTGATTCATCCATTGATTACGAAACATTTATCTCGTCACTACTACCAAAAGCGGCAATACTATTGTCAATACAAGGAGTATTGACAATACTATTGATCGTGTAGTGGAAACTTAATCGAATTGATGAAAATATTATCAAAAAATCAAAACTGCTCATCAATCAATCCAATCTCTCCAGATTCGAAACTGTTTAAGGTGTGCAATGAACTCTTTTCTCAAGATTTCAATATTCAGTACAATATTTAAAGCTCCAAACGCTAGATTTTTTATCGAAAAATGCAAACACAAATTACCAATCTAGTTGGATTGACGGTATTGACAACACTTTGGATTGACAATAATATTGTATAATATGTGGCCTCTGTGGCCCCCTCAGTCGAAAAAAATTAATTTGTTCTTTCCATTTTTTTGCCTTTCTCTATAGAAAGGTATTAGAATTGCTGGAAAAACCGACTTTCGAACGGAGCCTCGGAGACCCATAGTGTTATATACCATTCGACTCAGCTCGACGAGATCGGAAAATGTCTGTGTGTGTGTGTGTATGTGTGTGTGTATGTGTGTGTGTATGTGTGTGTGTATGTGTGTGCACTTTTCGAAGATATTTGAACGCGCTCAATTTTCTCAGAGATGGCTCAACCGATTTTAACAAACTTGGGCTCGTTTGAAAGCTACTATCGGGGCATTGATCAAGTTCGAAGATAAAATGGCTGTGACTTTTGGTTCCGGAGATATGATTGTATAAGTGACGTAACCGACAAAAAGCGTTGTATTTGAACGCGCTCAATTTTCTCAGAGATGGCTGAACCGATTTGAACAAACTTGGACTCGTTTGAAAGCTACTGTCGGGCCGTTGATCAAGTTCGAAGATCAAATGGTTGTGACTTTTGGTTCCAGATATATGATGGTATAAGTGACGTAACCGACAAAAAGCGTTGTATTTGAACGCGCTCAATTTTCTCAGAGATGGCTGATCCGATTTTAACAAACTTGTGCTCGTTTGAAAGCTACTGTCGGGCCGTTGATCAAGTTCGAAGATCAAATGGTTGTGACTTTTGGTTCCAGATATATGATAGTATAAGTGACCGACAAAACACGTTGATTTTTACCGCTCATATATATATATATATATATATATATATATATATATATATATATATATATATATATATATATATATATATATATATATATATATATATATATATATATATATATATATATATATATATATATATATATATATATATATATATATATATATATATATATATATATATATATATATATATATATATATATATATATATATATAAGGAAGCCAAAATTTTGGGATCAACTCTATTTTCGTTAAGTTCTAGTGCTTAAAAGTTTAAACACCTCGAAAAAAGCCTTCATGCAAAATTTGACCTAAATCGGACATGCTTAAGGGGTGCTGCCCGGTGGTAAAGGTTTGGCAATTTTCGATCTTGAAAAAGCACCATAGGGGGGAGTACATGAAATTTCCAAAATCGAAAATTTTTTTTGATGCCGAAACTCTTAAAACTGCATGAAACATCGAAATTTAGTGTCCCCTCAAAAAATTTTTTTTTTCAAAAAATCAACTTTCTGGGATTTTCAGTCCCAAAAAGTCGACTTTTTCTATAAATTTTTTTTTCGAGATGACACTAAATCTCGACGTTTCATGCAATTCTAAGCCTTTTGACCTCAAAAAATTTTTTTCGATTTCGAAAATTTCATGTACTCCCCCCTATGGTGATTTGTCAAGATATATGAAAATTTCACTAAGTGGACTAAGAAGGCTTTTTGCCTTTCTCTATAGAAAGGTATTAGAATTGCTGGAAAAACCGATTTTCGAACGGAGCCTCGGAGACCCATAGTGTTATATACCATTCGACTCAGCTCGACGAGATCGGAAAATGTCTGTGTGTATGTGTGTGTGTGTGTGTGTGTGTGTATGTATGTGTGTGCACTTTTCGAAGATATTTGAACGCGCTCAATTTTCTCAGAGATGGCTGAACCGATTGGAACAAACTTGGGCTCGTTTGAAAGCTACTGTCGGGCCATTGATTAAGTTCAAAGATCAAATGGCTGTGACTTTTGGTTCCGGAGATATGATTGTAACCGACAAAAAGCGTTGTATTTGAACGCGCTCAATTTTCTCAGAGATGGCTGATCCGATTTTAACAAACTTGGGCTTGTTTGAAAGCTACTGTCGGGCCGTTGATCAAGTTCGAAGATCAAATGGTTGTGACTTTTGGTTCCAGATATATGATGGTATAAGTGACGTAACCGACAAAACACGTTGATTTTTACCGCTCTTATATATATAAGGGTGCCAAAATTTTGGGATCAACTCTATTTTCGTTAAGTTCTAGTGCTTAAAAGTTTAAGCACCTCGAAAAAAGCCTTCATGCAAAATTTGACCTAAATCGGACATGCTTAAGAGGTGCTGCCCGGTGGTAAAGGTTTGACAATTTTCGATCTTGAAAAAGCACCATAGGGGAGAGTACATGAAATTTTTTTTGATGCCGAAACTCTTAAAACTGCATGAAACATCGAAATTTAGTGTCATCTCCAAAAAAATTTTTTTTGAAAAAATCAACTTTCTGGGACTTTTCATATTTTTTTTAAGGAAAAATTTTCATATTTTTTTTAAGTCCCAAAAAGTCGACTTTTTCAAAAAAATTTTTTCCGAGATGACACTAAATCTCGACGTTTCATGCAATTCTAAGCCTTTTGGCATCAAATATTTTTTTTCGATTTCGAAAATTTCATGTAATCCCCCCTATGGTGATTTTTCAAGATATATGAAAATTCCACTAAGTGGACTAAGAAGGCTCTTTTAGATTAGCATCACTGATTACACATAGGCAACGCAAATGTCAAGCACTAGTTTGGAAAAATGATGCTGACTGTGTGACATAAACACTGAAGCATGCTTTTGTGAACTATTCGAATCAATCTGCATCAATTGTTGTCAAAATTAGTGTCCAAAATTATTTAATAAAAGTATGAAACATATTTTCATGATACTGTTATGAAAGAAGAGAAAGGCATTATCACACCACTAGGTGGATTAAGAAGGGGTTTTTAGATATCTGTTTAAATCTGTATTGAGTTTAGGAAATCTGTATATCCGCGTACAGGTAGAAACAGTAGACCGGATATAAAAATGTTCGGCAACGAAAATTCATCTTCATAGTATATAATAGCGCACATTCGTTTACTTTAAATTTAATTTTCACAGTCGGTGTTAAACAGTCGTTTACACCGCACGCGAATAGTTCTTGGCTCCTGGAATTTTTTCTAGCTACCTAGACTTAACCAAACTAGGAGTCTATTCGAAGACTAATTTAACCTAGTTAATTTATATTCTTTTAAAATGCCTGCATCCAACCGGAAAGACAACAAGCCTAAGATTAAAAATAATACAATACGGAAGAAATCCCAATCCGTTATTCAAAACTTTTCTAACAACATTGACGATCTTATAGAATCTGAGTGAAAAAATAAAAGACAACGGACGGACTTCCCTTCCGTTGATCCTATGCCGTGTAACAATATTTACAATATTCTTCCTGAATATGATTGTAGCGGCATAGAAGAATTTTTTTTCGAAAATTCCCAAAATGGACGCTTGTCGTCATGGGAAGAAACAACAATCTATGCCTCCAGTAACGGTGATAATCTCCGACTTCAGAGCATTCCGTACTGAACTTTCAACTTTTCTCCCGGAAGTAAAAAAATCATTTCAAACCGGACGAAGAGGAGAATGTCAAGTCTTGGTTGATGGATTGGAGTCCGAGAAACATCATAAGTTGTATTCATATAATATAAAATATTTGTGATCTTATTTCTAATAAGAACATTCAATATGACTACTTGATTGTCAAACGATATCATTTCGATCATATGTGAACATTTCGATATGATATGCATATCACGCGTTTTTTTAACGGCCAATAAGTATCCATCAACATTCACTTTGAAGAGTAATTTTGAATGACTCGGCACACGCTAAGTCATAATAGTAAACGGCAGAGAAAGGTTTTCTCTTTCGTCTGGTGTTAAATTTAACACTCTATCTTGGATAGCTCGCTTGCAATTTCTTTCGAAAGTGAAAGTTGACAGGTGGCTTATTGGCCGTTCTAAAAAAAATGCCTGATATCATCTCGATATATCAAGTGATATCAGCGTTAATGTGAACATGGTATAACTCTTAAAAGTGAAGTAGATAGGTCTAAAAAGCGTGATTGTACATTATTTGTAGGCGATATTTACTTTCGTCAGACAAAAAACACACTAAAATAAAAAAAGTTTAACCTCTATATCGGACCTTACACGATCATTAAAAGTTACACCATCGTTTAATGAACCGGTATGGTGCAGTAATGACGAGTTTTCTATGCAAATTTTAAATATCGTTACTTAGTCATCATTAAAATTGACAAAAATAATTCTCGTGTAAGGGCTGCTTATACAGCGGCCCTTTCACGAGTAATTAAAAATGTCATTACTAAAAAATAATATCATTTTAATGAACGTGTATGGTGCAGTAAAACTTTTAACCAGAGCAATTTGTTCACCCGTGAATAAACAAATAGTTAGTACGTGTTTCATAAGTGAAATTTTATCTGCTTATTTTTTGGGCTTTTCAATAATTCAAACGTAAGTATGGATAATTAATATTATTATTGGAAACTGCATACCATTACATAACACGTTTTCTTCACAAAAAAACATTTGATGCAGGATATCTCTGTCTTGACCGGACTGATGGAGCACTGAATCATTGGATACTATAAAAAGTAATATACCAGGGCTTGATTGTGGTATGAAAATAATTGGAAGTTTATAAATGTAATTTGAATTTCGAAGAAAATATATTAATCGAAAAAAAGGTATCTCAAACAACCCGATGATGCAATGTCTAACGGTTTACAAACGGACGTTATCTACACAGATCTTTCCTCCGCTTTCGATATAATCAACCACGACATCACGGTTGCTAAGTTGGACAGACTTGGATTCAGTTCGAACATTCTTCGTTGGTTGCAGTCGTATCTTAGGAATCGTCGTTTAGCAGTTAAAATTGACGATCATACTTCCGGAGAGTTCCTCGCATCATCCGGAATACCACAGGGTAGTCATCTAGGACCGTTAATATTTTACTGTACTTCAATGATGTCAATTTTGCCTTGGAAGGTCCCCGCTTATCGTTTGCTGATGATGTCAAGATCTATCACATCGTCCGCAACTTAGAAGACGTAGCCTTTCTCCAGCGGCAATTGTTAATCTTCGCAGATTGGTGTAAAGTTAACCGTATGATTGTAAATCCAGATAAATGCTCGGCCATTACGTTCACGAGGAGAAAAATGCCATTGCATGTCGAATACTTTCTGGATGGATCCTCGATTGGAAGATCTACTAGCGTTAAGGATCTTGGCGTCCATCTCGATGAGCAACTTACATTCAAGCATCACATCAGTTACATTGTAGCTAAAGCTTCCCGTAGCTTAGGATTCTTAATGAGAATAACTAAGCACTTCACAGACATACACTGTCTAAAATCGCTTTACTGCTCGCTTGTTCGTTCAACTCTCGAATATTGCTCGGCAGTTTGGAACCCATGCTACCTGAACGGTGCTCATAGAATTGAGGGAATACAGCGTAGATTCGTTCGCTTCGCTCTTCGTCGATTGCCGTGGACCGATCCTCATCAACTACCTAGTTATGAAAGTCGCGGGTTATTAATGGGTCTCGACACATTACAAGTGCGACGAGAATTATCACGCGCTTTGATAATAGCAGATATATTCAACGGTAGGATCGACTGTCCCGTTTTGCTCAACGAAATTAATATTAATGTGCGACCCAGAGCTCTCCGCAACAGTGCTTTTCTTCGACTTCCTATACGACGTACCAACTATGGCGCAAACGGTTCTATTATTGGTTTACAGAGATCGTTCAACCGCGTTTCATCTGGGTATGATTTTAATGTGTCACGAAGCAGAATACGTACAAATTTTCTGAATATTATTAGGAATTATCATTAGGACCAAATTGTGTCTGTTGATTGTAAATAAATAAATAAATATGATTATTTTCTAGTGCTTTTTGCAGGATTGCTTCGAAGGGGAACCCTTTAAATTATTTGGAAGGAAATCATTCTGCTGTTAAAGGCAAACAAAATGTAGGATTTTAACGAAGACAAGCGTAAGTTGAAATAACATCGGTTTTTCAACAGTCATGTTTCTAAATTCAAATCACTACAAATGTTACGATTGACTAAAGTTAATCCGAATTGATTTTTCAAGTTCAATTCCTATGAAATTGTTAGTCAACAGATCTATTGAAACAAACTAATCTAAAATATATATTTTCGTAGTTCCAAGTAACAATATTTGCTATATTAAGCCAGATTTTACTTTGTCACTATTCCAATTAAAGAAATAAATTGCGTGAAATTCAAAATTAATACCTTTTACAATATTATTCTCTGTGCGTATTTGCGAAGTTCGGCGAACAATTCACCCCTATTATGGATTTAGATCGATAGTCAAATTTTCATTCTAATTTCGATCCACTGATGTTTTTGTATGGAAAACTCGAACTTGGTCGAAATACAGAATGCAAATTTTGCACTCGATCGAAGCACAAAGTCGTGATTATTTACCTGGGGTTGACGAATGTAAAAATACAATATTTATTCAGTTAGCTTCGATTAAGTGTAATACTCATACCAAAGTTTATTCAATTTCAGGTTGCAAATTTTCGCTGCACTTACAAATGATACAAGCTTCAAATAAGGATTCCCTGACGAATAAGTTACGGTTTTGTTAGAGCAATTTGACTTTGATACTGACGTTGTAGCTTTTGTAAATTTGCTCTGTACTTATCCTGTTTCTGTTCAAGACTAGAAATATTATCTGTACATTTTTTCAGCTCCTTATTTATATATTCGATTCGCTTGGCCACATTTTGCTTACTCTCCTCCAGTTCCTGTTTCACCAAAACAGGGCCGTAAAGTTTATACACCTAGCAAAAAGCAAACACTCTTCATAAATCGTTTTTAAGACAGAATTGAGCATTACCGTGTTTATTGGCTTTAGGAGTTGCAGTTCCTCTAAAACGTTCTTATTCTCATTGTACTGACCATCAAGAAGTTGTTGTTGTTGAACAAGTTTATTGAATTCTGAAAGATTTAACTTTAAACTGATTTTGAATTGCCTAAGAGAAAATAATTACCTTTCTGGGCATCTTTGTAGTTTTTCAATTCGGATTCAAGCTTACGTTGAAGCACAGCAGTTTCCTTGTCCATAGTTGTCTAAGGATTAAATCGATGAACTTGTTTTGAAGGATGAAAGTATGAATTTTCCAATATTTGGTCTACTATAATGATGATCTCAAACAATACATTTGGTTTTTGCTCGTGATTTTAGATGTCAATTTGGATTAGGGATGCCATCCATATAATTTTTTTCCGAATTCTTGTTACCCGCTTGAATGTGCTTGGTAGAATTTCCCCCAGACACCTGGCAGCGTCTGTCAGAAGGTTTTGCCGGAACGATGGCAGAATTCCGGCGAGAGTCTGGTACAATGCAAAAAACGTTTCCGGCCAGAGATGTCATTTATAGAGATTTATCTGAATTATACAGATTTTACAACCTCATACAGATCTAATACAGAATACAGATTTTATACAGATTCCCTAAATTTAATACAGATTTATACAGATTTCACAAGAAGTTATAAAGAAAAATTAAACTGTTTTCGTCTGAGCTATCTTTTAGTATTTGATTGCAGTAACGAGATGAAAGTTTATTATTCAAAGGACAAATCACAAATTAAAGTCAAAATTGGTGTGCACATATTTGATGATCAACACAAAAAAAACATTTAGACAGAGTGAGCACGAGAAAGTAGAGCCAAACTTGGTACTGACCAAAGCAAGTAATGCACTTACAGTAAATTAAAAGTACCTTGTCAGATGGAAAGCTGAGCAGATTTATCGCTTGCACTCTAACAGGACCCCTTTGGCTAGCTGAATTAGCAGGGCCCTTTGGCTTGCTGACATTAGCAGACCAAAAGAGGTAAGCATATCTTTCTGCTGGTCTGGTATTTAATTATCGTTGAAAATACATTCATATTAAATTTTGTCTTTACATATTTTTGTGAACTACGAAGATATGAAAAATAAATGCTCATTGAAAATCTTATTCTTTAACCATAATCTGTTGAGATAGCGTTCAACCAAAAACAAATTATTTATTTAATATTTAATAATAAATACAAATAATAATTTAAATTGTTATTTGTGTTTGGTTCAACATCATTTCATTTTAGATATTCCATTTTATTAGTGAATACAGATAAATACAGATTTTTTATACAGGGTAATAGTATGTTCACATTAGCGCTGATATCAAGTGATATATGGATATACTTGATATCCGATGATATCATGTGCGATATCACTTGATATCCCATACAATTTTATGTCAACGCGTATCACCATTTTAGCATGATATCCGAGATATTATGTACGATATCATGTCGAGTTGTCAAAAATCGCAACTAGCAACACGGATAATGGCATTGAACGCACTCATTTATGAACGTCACTTTGAGAGTGACAATAAACAATCATTATAATTTTGATTTCCTCATTGAATATTGGCGTTGTGAGACCGATATATGCGAGACTTCAATTATTGATTGAATTGTAGGAGAGAAAAACAATATTATTGATCTTACTCCTAATGGGAACATTCAATATGACAACTTGATTGTCAAACGATATCATTTCGATCATATGTGAACACTTCGACATGATATGCATATCATCTCGGTATATCAAGTGATATCAGCGCTAATGTGAACATGGTATAATACAGATTTTCTCTGAAAATATCTGGCATCCCTGTTTCCGGCAGAAAATTTCGCCTATCGGTTATTAACGGTTCTGTTTCTGCCGGATTTTTGCCATACATGACTACCAGGAATCGGTTTTTTATTTTTGGCGCCTTTGGTTATTTTGGTTGACAGTTTTTCATTATAAGTTTCAATGAAGGGCAGTAACATAGCTTTTGCACTACCAAACATTATATATAAAGCTTCTTCTCTCAATGTACCAGCATTTTCATCTCAACTACCTGGTCTCAAGACTCGTTCTCATTTTTTGGATGTACATGAATGTTTCGACTAATAATTTTAATAAATCTAAGAATTGATTTATCTTTAAAAGATTTGCAATTTCTTTTACTTTTCCTCTAAAAGAATTTCGCCTATTTTCGATTTGTTTACTTCTATGCTCCCTGTGTGAGTTAAGCCCTCGAGCATTTTTCGTGAAATTGGTTGGTTTCCGCGACTAAGGCTAATCTGGTAATTTTACTGTCTCGTTTACTGTTTCCAGTAATAAAAAGTTACCATCTAAAAAACGAACATAAACAGTTTCGTCCTTCCTCTTTAGAAATTGAATCAAATACAAATTATTTGTATTTGATATATATATATATATATATATATATATATATATATATATATATATATATATATATATATATATATATATATATATATATATATATATATATAAACTCGATTTGTTTACTTTTGTAAGATTCGCCCTTCTATGAAAAAGAGCTGAAATCTATTGATCAATTGTACGTCTCTGTGACACATACCGATGTAGTATATACGAATCTTGCGGCATACTTAGCTTTGTCGAAGCGCATCGATCCGATTATCTGACCGATTAGAGAACCTTGCTCGAGGATCAGTATTGGTATTATTACCAATGATGAAATCTCAATACAAATTTGGAATGTCATTATCTAGTAATCATTGAAGAATGATTTTCAGTGTAGTTGTTTTTTCGAGACTTTTTCAACCCTGCTTGAGGAAATTTTTAAATTTTACTTGGCATCTCTGTTTATTTCCTATTGTTCTAAAAGTCTAAAATATATTACGAGGAGGGACAAGTACCATTTTGTTCCACCAGCATTTGATTTAAGTAAAAGTTGTTTTATTCGGGTTATTTCACCTGTAGTGCTTTAGAAAAATCGACCATTTTTAAGGTAAGTGTTTTTGTATCTGTTTTTGTAATTGTAATGTTGTGATACTATATATTTTATGATATATGTGAAAAGCGTGTATGCGTGTATTTTGTACAATTCCGAATTTTGCTTCTGAAATTCGGAATTAGAAACAACAACGCTAAAGAGGATGATGTTTGTTACTTTATAGAGGTCTTTACACGAGAATTATTAATATTATTTTCAATGATTACTAAGTTATGGCATTCCAAATTTGTATGGAGAATTCATCATTATTGCCCTTACACGTTCATTAAAATTTACATTACTGGGTAATAATGACAATCCTGGTCCTTGTGTAAGATCCCTAAGATATTTAAATATTTTGTAACAAACGAGTCCATTCGAATTTATTCGAGCTAAAACGAGAATGGTTTATTCGTATTCTTTCGAAAGTTTCCCTTCGTCGTATGGTCGATACGAACGTAAACAATAGCGGCCCTTACACGATCATTAAAAGTGTCATTACTAAGTAATGACACTTCTGCTCAAACGCTCGTCATTACTGCATTACTGTACATCATTACTTTTTAGCATTACACGTTCATTATTAATGATGGCAATATATCGATAGTCCCACGACAAAAGGGCCTAACTGCAAATGAGAGCCTCTCGCGGTTTACTTTCTCTTGATTATTAAAAAGCCATTACTACAATTTCGTGAAAGTTTCCAATATAAATCAAAAGCTTGTGGTTTTAACTTGAAAGTCTTGCGAACAGTAAGACGTCAAACATAAAATTAATCCGGTAAATCGCGAAAGAAAAAGTAAACAAAGAGAAGCTGTCATTTGCAGTTAGGTCCTTTTGTCGTGGGACTATCGATATGTTAGGTTTGATGTTTTAATATTACTACACTGATAAAAATGTACATGATCGATTCATATGTAAATTGCACTTCATTTTACTATGCTTTTTCATTCCAATACATAACCAAAGAAATTTGTTTTAAGGTTCCATGTGCAAATTTACTAAGATGCAAGATTAGATTATTTTTCATATAGCTTTGATGTATTTATCCTTTGGATGTGGTGTGTTTTGCTATTCAATCGAACTACATGTGTAAAACACTTCATATTATAGTGGCAATGAGTACTGAAAATATGTATGTGCAAAACACTTGATTCGGTCACCCGTATTTCAATTGAAATCTATATGGAAAACAATGTGACATTCATATAGTAGCTTTCAAACGAGCATAAGTTTGTTAAAATCGGTTCAGCCATCTCTGAGAAAATTGAGTGCGTTAAAATAGCTTCGAAAAGTGTGCAAACACATGCACACACACAGACATTTTCGATCTCGTCGAACTGAGTCGAATGGTATATAACACTATGGGTCTCCGATGCTCCGTTCGAAAGTCGGTTTTTCCAGCAATTCTAATACCTTTCTATAGAGAAAGGCAAAAATACTTATTTGTTTGATAAATAAATATTTTTTCTATGTAGCGGACTGCCCAGATCAACCAATATAACCAATTAATAATTTTATTAAATCATTAAAATAATGAAGCAGAAATAATAAACTATCAAACCGCGCGTGAAATCTGTTGACTTTTGGTGATTTAAAATGATTTTATAAAAACTTTAAAAATATGTTACTACAATGAATGAACTATTTTGTCTAAATCCTATTTACTCGTTTATTTTGTAGCAGGTAATTTCATTTAGAAAAAAATAGGGAAGTTTTTATTCATTACGCGATAGTATTTCAAATTTTCATTCACGGATAAGAACTGTAAATCAAGACTTTTCGGGACTTCAGTGTCGGATATTGTTGAAACGTTCACTCGGGAAGTCAGTGAGTTTAGTGGTGCATCCGAGCATCTTGAAAACGGAACATACTGAGTCGCGCGCGAATAATACCAATACTTAAATTTTTACTAACAAATATCTTTCTCCCGTGACACTAGTGGAGTGCGCAGTAGTAAATACGGCTAGTAGTTGGACTAACATCCCTTCCCATTCCTTAGACGATCTACGTTCGAGCCTGGCCGGCACCGATACTGGTCAATGAATTCTGGGGTTACCAGATGTCCATTGAAGGATGATTTACCAGTCCCAGGTCGAATCATCTAGAAATTCCCTGTACAATTTCAGCTAATCCCGATCAGTAACGGACGTGGCAACCAGGGGTGGTCGGTAAAGCTCAAGCTCCGCATTTAATCCTATTCTTATCCATGGCCCAATCTTGCCACACAACAATGGGCACATTACTGCGCGTAATGTCACGACGTATGTCAGTCTGCCGGATGAAACTTTTTGGGATCGATGCGATACTCTAACGCGGTTTGCAATATTGTTTGCCCGGTCTGCCAGTTTCTGAATTGTGCAAGAATATCTTCGGCTTAGCTGCCTTGTTCACAATCAACCAAATTAAAATCATTCCTAAATTTTTTAAATGAAATTAGAAAAATATATATATATTAAAGGTATTTTGTTTTTGATAACAAGCAATAGAGGGACACTTTCAGTCATTTTAATGTTGGAAAGCTCCGTACCGTAGGTGTTGATTTCCAACCAGTTCCGTTCAGCGACGGTGCCATGCTTCAAGCTGGTTGGTTGTTAGAGGTAAATTTTCTTTAACTGCCCTGTAATTTGACCAAAGCACTGGGTGAAACATCGGCCGTTTGTTTTTATTGCGTCCTAAAACATATTTAATTTCAAAATAAAAAAAATATTTTAGAAATTCTTCCAGCTCTGTAGGAATATCCACTTCAATGGATTTATACGCCTCCTGTATACGAGAATGTGGAAGAAATGATAGTGCCTAGAATATCAACGGTATAAAAAAAATATTGAGTTTGTTTAAATTTGTACAGTCATTTTTATAGTAACATCTTTGGCGTATAGGTTTTTTAAACCTCGTAAGTTGAGATGTTTGATGATGTTTTGAGCCTCGGTGAATATTTCTTTTACGACATTTACTACAGTCTTTTCAAAGTCAGATATAATAAATTTAGGCTCAAGCACTATTTCAGCTTTCTGGCAAACATCAATGAAAGCTTCGAACGCATATGTATATGTTTCTTGATTTTTGTTACTTAATAATATAAATACAAGCGACACAACGGATTCAACATCTTCATAACATATTGACTCATGAATGGAATACATTTGCGCTAACTCCAAAGGAGCGGTTGCAAATGTTCCATCCACAAGCCAATATCTCGAAATTGGCCGAATGCTGCAAATTAGCTGCTGTTGCAAAAAATATAAAGTGGCATTCATCATAACGGACATACTTTTTGAGGAAAAGCTGCCCATTCATAGTTTTCTTCAGTTCTTCCCAGTAAACGAATACGAATAATTAAACCCCTTTGTCTCGCAATAATAATTTTCCCCAAATTTCTTTTTGATGGCCACAGTCTGCATTATTGGAGGATGCAGAGACGATACCTCCCGGATAATCTTCGCAGGAACATTCGCGGACTCCCTGGATTTCCGTTTGAGGTGGGCAGAACTTAATCGTGAATATCTCGACTTGTATTAATGGTAGCAACATAATTCTTTCACCATTTCATCAAAAATATGATCAGGAATTCAGGATAATATTTTGAACAGTGTGCGATAACCACAAACAACTCAAAAATTAAGTTTTCTTAAAATTTGAAAACAACGCGGAAAACACCTTACTTTCGCTTGGGTTTTTCGCGCAAGGACGACGATTTTGAGGTAGTCAGGCACATATCTTCAACTGAATGCGTATAAAAGGGGAACCGTGGTCGAAAATCGATCATTTCTTTTCGTGCGTTCGATGGAAGCAGACGTCGTGGGAGTGGAATCATCAACCAGCAGCGACGGACCAAATTGAGTTCCTCAATTTGGTCCTTGTGAATGCTAGAACCGAATCCCTATAGCATATTGATAATTTCTTTCAATAAATTATGCAAATCCGAAATGAAATAATCGACAATAAAATTCTGTATGCGGCTATTTTTATAGCCGTTAGGACCGCCCATTAGTAAAAAAGCTGCAAACGAAATCACATAAAAGGAAATCTCTTAACAAAAATTCAATCAGTTTGGATTCAATCGCCACTGCGAGCAGATGTGTTTTGTGTCGTCTGCACGCTTTCGACAAGAGCGATTACGTCACAGCTGCCAGTCATTAGCAGTGGGAAAAAAACAACGGTGGAGAGCATTGCACAATATCAGCCGTTCTAATGGCTCTAAAAGTTTTCTAAAGAACTATTAGGATTTGTTGTTCGCAAATCGTAGGGAAATATCCTCAGTTTACTGCAAATCAAGAACAGTTTGCTTAGATTTGTGCACTTTTCGCTGTGTGAAATTCACAGTAATCGAGATCAAGTGAAGCCTTTTTTTGCGAAAAATGTTCCAGAGTATAATGTCGTAGAGAATTACGCAATTTGACTCTTCTGAATGCTGGAAACGAATCCCTACAGCATATTGATAGTTTCTTTCAATAAAATATGCAAATCCGAAATGAAATAATCGACATTAAAATTCTGTATGCGGCTATTTTTATAGCCGTTAGGACCGCCCATTAGTGAAAAAGCTACAAACGAAATCAGGTAGAAACAAGCCTCTCAACAAAACTTGAATCAGTTTGGATTGTATCGCCACTGCGAGCAGATGTGTTTTGTGTCGTCTGCACGCTTTCGACAAGAGCGATTACGTCACAGCTGCCAGTCATTAGCATTGGGAAAAAAAAACAACGGTGGAGAGCATTGCACAATATCAGCCGTTCTAATGGCTCTAAAAGTTTTCTAAAGAACTATTAGGATTTGTTGTTCGCAAATCGTAGGGAAATATCCTCAGTTTACTGCAAATCAAGAACAGTTTGCTTAGATTTGTGCACTTTTCGCTGTGTGAAATTCACAGTAATCGAGATCAAGTGAAGCCTTTTTTTGCGAAAAATGTTCCAGAGTTTAATGTCGTAGAGAATTACGCAATTTGACTCTTCTGAATGCTGGAAACGAATCCCTACAGCATATTGATAGTTTCTTTCAATAAAATATGCAAATCCGAAATGAAATAATCGACATTAAAATTCTGTATGCGGCTATTTTTATAGCCGTTAGGACCGCCCATTAGTGAAAAAGCTACAAACGAAATCAGGTAGAAACAAGCCTCTCAATAAAACTTGAATCAGTTTGGATTGTATCGCCACTGCGAGTAGATGTGTTTTGTGTCGTCTGCACGCTTTCGACAAGAGCGATTACGTCACAGCTGCCAGTCATTAGCATTGGAAAAAAAAACAACGATGGAGAGCATTGCACAATATCAGCCGTTCTAATGGCTCTAAAAGTTTTCTAAAGAACTATTAGGATTTGTTGTTTGCAAATCGTAGGGAAATATCCTCAGTTTACTGCAAATCAAGAATAGTTTGCTTAGATATGTGCACTTTTCGCTGTGTGAAATTCACAGTAATCGAGATCAAGTGAAGCTTTCTTTGTTTTTGCGAAAAATGTGAAAAAGGGGAATGCGTGCATAATTCATACAATTGATATTCGGAAGTGTTAAGGAACATGTCAGTTGTTTTCGTATTCACGACATCCAGTTATGTCTCTGACATTACCCACCCGCCTTTTTTTAGGTGGGAATGAAATCTTCCAACTATACTAAATGTTAGAATTCTTACCAAGTACTTTGTACCACAATCATAACACAGCACTTTACAACGCTTAAAACCGGTGAAAATCAGATCAGCGAAAAAAAACTAACAAAGTTGATCACGAAAGACAGTTGTTGGTAGAGGAAAAATACAAAAAAATATGGTATCTCATCACCTAAACAATAACAAACTTCACTGCGGGATGCCAGATATAAATAAATATCTTTTCTGCTCAAGTAAATGAAATTAATTTTTTATAACTAATATGTAGTTCAATTATAGACAACAAGTGGATTACTGCTAAAAATGTAACTTCGTGAAAAAATTGAACAATATCTTGAAACACTCATTCGCCATCATATATATTTCGGCCTGTTATGCTTCGGCTTTGCCGAAATTTCGGCTTTATGTGGTATTTATGTTTTAGCCCTCAGGGTACGGACTATAAAAAAGTTACGTTCAGTACGGACAGGGTTAGCCTAACCCGGCGACTTTGATTGGGTGTATATCGAGCTGTACTTTGTCAATTTGAATAATTTTTTTTTATTTTGTGTGAAATTGTCTCAAAAATATAATAGAGTTATCAGATTAATCATTTAACTGACTGAAAAAAAATTATAATGAAAAATATTAACGGGTCTTGAATTTTTTTTGTAAAAAACGTTTTTTTTTTTCAAAATGCTGTAACTTTTTGAAAAAAAAAATATTAACAATGTATAACTCGCATTTGAATGGTAAAAAGTAGTTCTTACAAATGTCCATAACGGTTTTTTGATTTATTCCAAAAACTATATTTTTTTTGAAAAATGAAAATACGCGTTTTTTCGAGTTAGCGAAAAAACGTTGTTTCGTTGATTTATGATGATAAAGGTTAAAATTAATTACTTTGAGCGTAAAAAAGTTGTTTTTCAGCAGCTGTTTCTTCTTCGCCTGACAATGGCTCTCCTTCAGATTCTGCGTCTGTTTCAGAATCGTGAGAACTTTCCTCTTCCGCACCTACGGCGACATCGGTGTCACTGTCATTCTCTGTAACGCTGTCCTCCTCGTTTTCCTTGTACAACTCCTCCAAAGCAGCAACGCTTCGAGTGATTCGACGCGTTGCCATGTTTTTAATGTGTGTTCTTTAACAAAAAATTACAAGAAACAAAATTTAATGAGTTATAATTCACTACGAGCAGCAAAGATTTCGATATAAGACGTACGTTCAAGTGATTGAGATCTACTACAATACTTTGCTTACACCATGTACAACGCGTTATTTTGAGGTTAGAATCTACAAAATTAAGTAAAGAGTACGTCTTCTTACTTACCTTTTTATTCCTCAGCGGCAAACAGACGAAAATTAAAACTTAATTTTTTTGAAAATTTTGGATTTTGTAACGTTTGATACGGACTGGGTGTACCACACCCGAGCACAATGTTTATATGTGTCTAGCTCGGACACAAAGCGGAGACTGACTCTGCCGCTTGGGCCTCTAATAGTGTGTACCTATAAGTTTTTTCCCCCCCTGGTCCGGACCCCCCTCGCCGACTTCTCTTCGTATGGCGCTTCTTTCAAATTTCGCTCGGGTTACGGTAACCCAGTCCGTACCCTGAGGGTTAAGAAAAAAGGGGCAATGAACAAAAATCTCTTCTGTTAAAAACTATACTTAGAATCAACACCATTTTTTTGTCTGTCTATGTTTTCGTTAGTAAATTGAATTATAGCTATTTTGCATAATGTGACAGTTATGCCTAGAAATGTACAAAAATAGGCGAAATTCTATGCTTATCAGTCCAATCGTGATTCCACTACGCAACAGAAATGCATGGTCTGTAAATTTCTTATAAAGTGTTGCAGACGTTTTTTTGTTGCAGATTTTTTGCAGACTTGAAAATCGAGTTTTCGCAGACTTCGAAAACTCAAAAAATTAAGCTTATTTAATCGAACATGCAACATATGCAATTATCTTTCGAAACATATACAAAGTTTTCAATGTTAAAATGATCATACAATTTTGTTCGAACTCGCTTCGACCGTCGAAGTTTCTGTTGGGTTGGGCAGATTCCTGCCTCATGTTGTTTCCTTTTAGTTCCTGGAACTCGATCGTCCTCAGGGAATCCGCAAAATCCTCCTCATCGACAATATCTTCTGCATATATCCCTTTGATCCATCCTAAACCAAAGTGGAAATCACCACGTTTGGCCAAACATTTCGCTCGCTAGCTCTAACAACCCGAAGGTGATGATGATGCGCCATAATTTCGACGCTTCCAATGAATATCAGAACACTGTCCTGTCTCACTTCTAAACCGCCAACAAAGTTATCTTGAGTGGAATCAGCGTGTAAAAATTTTTCCACTAGCGTTTCCTTTTTTTGTCTTAACAATTCAAATCCATCAATCAACTGAAATTTTCTATTCTGGTTTTCGATATCACAGCCAAACGAGCTGGAACAACGCTATCAAACCTTTATGAAGAAGAAAAACCTGTTTTAATCCTTTCACAAAATTGCCCCAAAACTATAGCCACCGGCAGTATAATCACAGACTAACAGACAGGACACTCAAATTAGATTCTTCAATCATTTTAACGGTCATTTTGAATATTCCTTTATTTGGGACAGTACTCACATGTGTCATGATGGCGCCACGTAACCCTATCAAAAACATCCTGTCTGTCATCTAGACTGTGTTTATTTTTTTCATTTACCAACAGAGTTGCCATTCATACAGAATTACCTGTAATGTTTTGATTTGTATACGTCCATGTGAATTTCATGCAGGATACAGATTTAATGCATATTGCCAAAACTATATACATAATTTTGCCTACTTCTCATCCTCCAACGCAATACAAAATCGAACCCGCTTTGTTACAATATTTACTTGCTTCTGGTCTGCCGCCACTTAATTTCGGGTGAAAACTACCAACACAATAAAAAATAGTCTAGATGAACAACGTTGAGTCAAATAAATGGTTACCTTCTAACATCGCGAAAAAGTTAAATATATTATCAACATAATCCAATAATTTATTGTGACGATTTATTTTCAAATATTTTGATGAAATCAGGCAACCCTGCAAGCAGCTGATCGGTGTTGACAAACGAGGGGAAACCAACTAGTAAAAAAAAACTTTTACATAACACAAGGGGTGTACAGATAGTAAATAGTTCGCGCAGTACAATATAGGTGGAACTAGTGCATCACGAAAAATTATTTTTATAAGAAATTACTCATACTGTCATGTCTGTTAGTCTGTGGTATAATTATACATATATTTTTAATTGTTCTACACTGTTCACCACCGCTAGTTACTTTTCACTCGTTGCCAGTTATAAAGTTCGAAGAAATAGAAAAAAGTAGCTGTTCACGGTTAGGCAGTTCAAATGCAAGAGAGCCAGCTCACAAGTTTTATTTAGTGTCAGACCTGAATCTCTCAACATATTCTCTTCGATAAATGATCGATGTGATATTTCGTTAAAATACACTCTAAACTCAAGATACAAATAATATAACCGCTTTATTACTGCCCATCGAAGAGGATATTTGTGTAAGAATCAACAAAGTATATCATCATTCGTAACCGAATGTTCGAAGTGAGCACACGCGTTTTTTTAACAATCGACATCGGTAAGACGAAGGTGCCTATCACAGCAGAGGCTGTAGTATAGGCATTAAATAAAAGTGATAAAAAGTAGCATCCCCGCAAGTGAGTTCTGTCTGTGCACCGGTTTTGTATCGGTATCAACAGTAGACGCTATTGTGCTATCCTCGGGCAGCAGTTATTTCTATTGTTTGCTACCCGCATCGCAGCAGCCAAATCCTGAGTCAAGGTCACGCTGAAGCACAACGAAGGAGTGAAGGAGCAACTCACCTAACAGCTTACCGTGACATACTGTTAAGTATTTTCTCAAACTTTTTCTTTCAACTTTTACTATTCATATATTTTCTTTTCATTTTATTTCTTTCTTTCTCATTTCAAGACTTCTTTACTCCCGCACTTTAAATATGAATATTGATGACAGTGGGGGTGTCTCGGAGGAGGGCGAAGCTGAACGAATGAACGAAGAACATTTAGAGGCTGAGTTTGCTTCCGAGATGCCATCTACCCCTCCTATACCATCTCCCCCTCCGATACCATCTCCCTCTCCGATGCCATCTCCCTCTCCGATGCCTCCATCTCCCTCTAAGATATTGCCTGCCCGCCAAAAAGTTTACCAAGACGATGGCTCGGGGGGTCCGTGGGTGGTATACTTCCGGCCCAAATTAAAGTCTCTCAGAGTTTTAAATATTGCTCGGGACCTGGAAAAACATTACTCGGCAATAAAAACAATAGATAAGGTTTCGCCAAACAAGTTACGCGTTGTTGTGTCCGACCTGAAGCAAGCAAACGCGATTGCTACCAGCGAGTTGTTCACGAAGGAGTACCGCGTGTACGTCCCGTCTCATGTGGTGGAGATCGACGGTGTGGTCCGTGACGAAAGTCGGACAATCGAAGATCTGATGAAGGACGGGGTAGGCCGTTTCAAAAACCCCGACCTTCATCCAGTGAAAATTTTGGAGTGCAAGCAATTGCACTCCAAATCGATAGATGGTAAATTTTACCAATCGGACTCATTTCGCGTGACTTTTGCCGGATCTGCACTTCCAAATTACTTGGTAGTGAGTGGAGTTCGTCTACCTGTTCGGCTGTATGTACCGCGGGTAATGCATTGTACAAGCTGCAAACAGTTAGGTCATACGGCAACCTATTGTTGCAACAAACTGCGATGCGGCAAATGCGGAGAGGCCCATGAGGACGATCTCTGCAGAAGAGCAGTGGAAAAGTGTTGCTACTGCGGGGAGAATCCTCATGATCTTTCGGTGTGCCCTACGTACATACAGCGTGCGGAGAAATTGAAGCGATCCGTGAAAGAACGTTCCAAACGTTCTTATGCGGAAATCTTAAAAAGAACCACTCCATCGACCCCTGAGAACCCGTTTGCAATCTTGCCAGTTGAAGAGGATACCTCTGACGACCCAGGCGAAGGACCTTCCTACACACAGGTTGAAGGAAGCAGGAAAAGACAAAATCTGGCTTCTCCCAAGCTTCCTCGTAAAGGCCTCAGACTGTCCTCTTCGTCACAAAAGAACCAAACGGAAACAAAAAGTGCTGACTCAAAACCGAAGCAAACACCTCCTGGGTTCAAAAAACTTAGGGATGATAAGGAGTACCCAGTACTTCCTGGGGCATCAAAAAACCCGAATGACCCCAAAGCACAACCAGAAAATCCAACAAACGCTGGATTATTGAAATTTTCTGATATCGTGGACTGGATATTAACAGCCTTCAATATTACTGATCCTCTGAAAAGCTTCCTAACTGCTCTACTGCCAACAGTAAGGACATTTTTAAAACAGTTGACTGAACAATGGCCCCTCCTTGCAGCGATCGTATCTTTTGATGGATAATTTACCACTGAGAATCGAAGATATGATCATTGTGCTTCAGTGGAATCGCAGAAGTATCATCCCAAAACTTGATTCTTTCAAACACTTAATACATACTCATAATTGCGATGTATTCTCCTTGAGTGAAACTTGGCTTACTTCTAACATCAACCTCGACTTCCATAATTTTAACATAATCCGCCTGGACCGAGAAGACTCTTATGGAGGGGTACTTTTAGGGATTAAAAAGTGCTATTCATTTTATCGTATTAACCTCCCCATCGACACCGGGAATTGAAGTTGTTGCTTGCCAAATTAATATTAAAGGCAAAGATCTATGTATAGCTTCTATCTACATTCCTCCCAGAGTCTCGATAGGGCATCGTCGGCTTGCAGACATCATAGAACTTCTTCCTTCACCGCGGCTGGTTTTAGGGGACTTTAACTCGCATGGTACAGGATGGGGCTGCTTATATGATGATAATCGTTCTTCGTTAATCCAAGATCTGTGTGACAACTTCAATTTGACAATTCTAAACACGGGAGAAATGACACGGAACCCTAGACCGCCAGCACAACCAAGTGCGCTGGATTTATCCCTTTGCTCGACTTCGCTACAGTTAGATTGCAAGTGGAAGGTAATCTGTGATCCTCACGGTAGCGATCACTTGCCGATCATAGTTTCTATCACCAACCGTGGAAGACCATCGGAAACAATCAATGTTTCGTACGATTTCACACGAAACATTGATTGGAAACGTTACGCGAGCTCGATATCTGAGAAACTAGAAACATCACAGGAGCTTCCTCCGGAGGAAGAGTATACATTTTTGGCTGGCTTGATTCTTGACACCGCAATTCAAGCTCAGACGAAACGAGTACCTAGCGCGCAAACTAGTATGCGTTCTCCCAACCCATGGTGGGACAAAGAGTGCTCAGAGCTGAAAACGAAAAAAGCTTCAGCCTTCATCTCGTTTAGAAAGAACGGAACTCCAGATAATTATCGGAAATACGCGGCGTTAGAATTTCAAATGAAAAGTCTTATTAAAGCTAAGAAACGCGGTTACTGGCGAAGGTTTGTTGACGGATTAACGAGAGAAACAGCAATGAGCACTCTTTGGAATACGGCCCGTCGCATGCGCAATCGAAATCACGCGAACGAAAGCGAGGAATATTCTAACCGCTGGATATTTGATTTCGCTAAGAAAGTATGTCCTGATTCTGTTCCGGAACAGAAGATATCCCGCGTCGCGACATTGAATACAAACGAAACACCGTTTTCGATGGTAGAGTTCTCACTTGCGCTCTTGTCGTGTAACAATAGAGCCCCGGGGTTAGACAGAATTAAATTCAACTTGTTGAAAAATCTGCCCGACTCTGCCAAAAGGCGCTTGCTGAATTTATTCAACAAGTTCCTCGAGGGTAATATTGTCCCACACGAATGGAGAGAAGTGAGAGTTATTACTATTCAAAAACCTGGAAAACCAGCCTCCGATCACAATTCGTATCGGCCGATTGCTATGCTTTCCTGTATCCGGAAATTGTTGGAGAAAATGATTCTCTTCCGTCTAGACAATTGGGTCGAAACAAATGGATTGCTTTCAGGTACACAATTTGGGTTCCGCAGGGGCAAAGGAACGAACGATTGTCTAGCGTTGCTCTCAACAGAAATTCAAATGGCATTTGCTCGTAAAGAACAAATGGCATCAGTTTTCCTCGACATCAAGGGGGCATTCGATTCAGTTTCCATTAACGTTCTATCTGAGAAGTTGCATCAGCATGGTCTTTCACCAGTTTTGAACAACTTTTTATATAATCTATTGTCCGAGAAACACATGCATTTTGAGCATGGTGATTTGACGACAAAGCGATTCAGTTACATGGGTCTTCCTCAGGGCTCATGCTTAAGCCCCCTTTTATACAACTTTTACGTAAATAACATTGATGAATGTATCAACACATCTTGCACGCTAAGACAACTTGCCGACGACAGTGTTGTGTCTATTATAGGACCCAAAGCTGCCGATCTCCAAGGACCATTGCAAGATACCCTCGACAACTTGTCGACATGGGCTTTTCAAATGGGTATCGAGTTCTCTACGGAGAAAACTGAGCTGGTTGTATTTTCAAGGAAGCGAGAACCTGCGCAATTACAGCTTCAACTAGGGGGTGAAACCATAGCTCAGGATTTCACATTTAAATATCTCGGGGTCTGGTTCGATTCCAAAGGTACCTGGGGATGTCACATTAGGTATTTGAAACGAAAATGCCTACAGAGAATCAATTTCCTTCGTACAATAACCGGAACTTGGTGGGGCTCTCACCCAGGAGACCTGATCAGGTTGTACAAAACGACGATATTGTCAGTAATGGAATATGGATGTTTCTGTTTCCGCTCCGCTACGAATATTCATTTCATTAAACTGGAAAGAATTCAGTATCGTTGTTTACGTATTGCCTTGGGTTGCATGCAATCAACCCATACGATGAGTCTTGAAGTGCTGGCGGGCGTCTTACCGTTGAAAAACAGGTTCTGGGATCTCTCATATCGACTGCTAATCCGATGCGACATTTTGAATCCGATGGTGATAGAAAACTTTGAAAAGCTCGTCGAGCTTAATTCACAAACCCGTTTTATGTCCTTGTATTTTGACTACATGGCTCAGAATATAAATCCTTCTTCGTTTGTTCCCAATCGTGTTCATTTTGTGGATACTTCTAATTCTACTGTGTTTTTCGACACATCCATGAAAGAGGAAATTCGTGGATTCCCGGATCCTGTACGCCCTCAAGAGATCCCAAAAATTTTTAATAATAAATTTAAAGAAGTCGACTGTAATAAAATGTTTTACACTGACGGATCATATCTAGACGGGTCCACTGGCTTCGGTATATTCAATGTAAATTTCACCGCTTCCTATAAACTCAGTGATCCAGCTTCAGTTTACGTCGCAGAACTAGCTGCAATTCAGTATACCCTTGAGATCATTGACACTCTGCCCACAGATCACTACTTCATTGTATAGGACAGTCTCAGTTCCATTGAGGCTCTCCGTTCAGTGAAGCCTGGAAAGCACTCACCGTATTTCCTGGGGAAAATACGGGAATAATTGAGTGCTTTATCTGCAAAATCATACCAGATTACCTTGGTTTGGGTCCCCTCACATTGTTCCATACGAGGCAATGAGAGGGCGGACTCGTTAGCCAAGGTGGGCGCACTAGAAGGTGATATCTATGAAAGACCAATCTGCTTCAATGAATTTTTCAGTTGCTGTCGTCAGAAAACTCTAGCCAGCTGGCAGAATACATGGAATAGTGGAACTCTGGGACGATGGTTACACTCAATAGTCCCACAGGTATCGACGAAAGCTTGGTTCCGGGGGTTAGACGTGAGCCGAGACTTTATTCGTGTAATGTCAAGGCTCATGTCTAATCATTATATGTTCAGCGCGCATTTCCGTCGTGTGGGGCTCGCTGAGAGTGGTGTCTGCGTTTGCGGTGAGGGTTATCATGACATCGAACATGTTGTTTGGACATGTGTCGAGTATTGTGATGCCAGGTCCCAACTCATGATTCCCTTCGGGCCCGAGGTATACCACCCTTCGTACCAGTCCGCGACGTCTTGGCAACTCGAAATCTTCCTTATATGACTCTCATCTATAACTTCCTGAAAACTATCAATGCTCAAATTTAGTGCTCTCCCTATCTCTTTCTCGTCTACAGCTCTACCGCACTCTTCTTTACGTTGCTGGAAGTATGGCCTGTGTAAACGATGCTTCGGAGCATGCATCTGCCTTGAACTGACTGAGTTGCTGGAAGCTACCCAAAAACGTCACATCAACGTCAGAACACACCAACGAAGCATCCCAATCCAGAATAATCTCTTCATTGCTACAAGCTGAAAAACATGAAGATTCATCGAACGCAAAATGTGTCTAAAAGATGTATGCCACAAACCAATGATGTATTCAAATTTCAATTCAATACTGTGTAGGTCCCACCCTCCCTATGTCCCCTTACTAACTGGGGAGTATGCCGCCCCGTAATACGGCATCCCTTTCTCTCCCCCTAACAACAAGACAATCGGCCACGTTAAGCTAAAGCAAATGAGCCTAATAAAAATTTTATTTGAAAAAAAAAAAAATAAAACAAAGTATATAAAAGGCCTTATACGCTTTCTTAATTCTCTCTGATGTAGTCCTTGAACGGGTTGAACTGCTGGTAATGAACGCACCCAAATAACGTAACCTGGTCGCCAGTACTAAGAATGCACACTTAAACCATATGCACACTTAAAACCATTTCTTGAGCTCGGCATAATAAAATGCCGAAACTGATCAGCAACACCTAAATTTGCTGATTGCTCAGTAATCAATACGCATGTTTCTGAACTCCGTTAAATGCATTCACTGATATTTCGGTAAAATGCTTCACTTTGCCGAAATTTGGCATAATTGCTTGCTGAATTTATCAATAAACAACAGATATGCCGACATCAGCAGAGACGTTTGCCGAGATTTCGGAATATGCGCTAGCTGTTGCCGAGATACAGCACGACAGCTGTCATTTATTGCCGCGTTACATTTTCGCTTCGCATTGCGCGATTATTTTCTGATGAAATTCTCGAGTGAAAAAATCGATAATCTTTGAAGAAACGTGGAACCACTTGCAAGTAAAAATATAATATAAATATAGTGACATGTTTCGCTTTATAAAAAGCGACTTTTTCAGATCACCTTATAAGGGAAAAACACCCAACACGGGGCTCAAAGAGTCCTCGAGACAAAACTTTGGGGGATATGCGAAAAAATAACCCAATGCATGGACAAATTCAATAGATCAAAGTAAGCTTATTTTTTGAACAATACCGTATGTGCATAATTAAATATTGAAAATTGTTGTATATTTATTTTTATTTTCATATTTCCAGCTCGACTCAAGCTGGCCGCATCCGGAAACGCCGCTTTTTATGCTACATGTTTTAAGGTAGAGGCTTTAAGCACTACTGGCAACAAATTTGTAAGCCTCCTTTAAGTGTTAATAAAATGAAGTTTTGATCCTGAATGGTGTGTTTATAATTTTTAGAAATTACAAACAAAATTAATTGACTACACACTTAAAACCATTTCTTGAGCTCGGCATAATAAAATGCCGAAACTGATCAGCAACACGTAAATTTGCTGATTGCTCAGTAATCAATACGCATGTTTCTGAACTTCGTTAAATGCATTCACTGATATTTCGGTAAAATGCATCACTTTGCCGAAATTTGGCATAATTGCTTGCTGAATTTATCAGTAAACAACAGATATGCCGACATCAGCAGAGACGTTTGCCGAGATTTCGGAATATGCGCTAGCTGTTGCCGAGATTCAGCACGACAGCTGTCATTTATTGCCGCGTTACATTTTCGCTTCGCATTGTGCGATTATTTTCTAATGAAATTCTCGAGTGAAAAAATGGAGAATCTTCGAAGAAGCGTGGAACCGTGTGGAAAGCGTCCTCGAGACAAAACTTTGGGGGATATGCGAAAAAATAACCCAATGCAAGGAATAATTCAATAGATCAAAGTAAGTTTATTCTTTGAACAATCCGTATATGCATCATTAAATATTGAACATTTTTGTAAGCCGAAAATCAATGCATATTTTTATTTTCATATTTCCAGCTCGACTCAAGGTGGCCGCATCTGGAAACGCCGCTTTTTATTTATGCTACATGTTTTCAGGTAGGCTTTAAGCACTACTGGCAACAAATTTGTAAGCCTCCTTTAAGTGTTAATAAAATGAATTTTTTATCCTGAATGGCGTGTTTATAATGTTGAGAAAATACAAAATTAATTGACTAGATTTTTAATTACTGATGATTCGGTAATTTATTTTTTTCATTTTTTCGTTTTATTGGATTGCCGAATATTCAGTGAACGTTTCACTGAGCAAACAGTAAATCTTATGCTGACGATTTCGGCAATATTTGACGTTTGTCAAATTTTAGGGTGCCGAGACGCTCAGTAATTTTATTTTTGCCGAGAGGGTTGCTGATTACTCGGCTGTGCGAATCTCGGCATTTTTTTGCCGAGACTCAGCTAAAAAAATTAAGTGTGTAGATTTTTAATTACTGATGATTCGGCAATTTGTTTTTTTCATTTTTTCGTTTTATTTTATTGCCGAATATTCAGCGAACGTTTCACTGAGCAAACAGTAAATCTTATACTGGCGATTACGGCAATATTTGACGTTTGTCAAATTTGAGGGTGCCGAGACGCTCAGTTATTTTATTTTTGCCGAGATGATTGCTGATTACTCGGCTGTGCGAATCTCGGCATTTTTTGCCGAGACTCAGCTAAAAAATTTAAGTGTGTGGATTCCGAAACAGCACTCTAGTCTTAGAGACGTCGATCGATAGACAAATGGACACTAGCAAAGGCTCCAAAATACTAATTAGAAAAGACACGTTACTATCATCCTCACAAAGAAGCAGCAAATCATCTGCATACGCAAGAATACAGATGTTTTTATGTTGTGTATTGATCGACTTCTCAATAAATACACACTAATCACAATATACATACAATTAGATTTGATTTTTTCGAAAATGTAATAAACAAGGTGGACACATTTAGAGAAGTGTTGCATAACAACTTGATAGTTCCTCGATGTTTAAAATTGCTATCCGGCAAAAATTCATGATGATACAAAATTATAAATAATGTTGTACTAAGAGGACAGCCCTGTTTGATACCTCAAGCCCGGGATACGGGAGAGATACGCTGGCCATACAACTTAATTTATGTCTTCGCAACCAAACAACACTGAATAATACGATTGATGAACGCAGAAGGAACACCAATATTCAGCACCACAGACTCGAGCTTTCTGATGTCAACCGTATCAAAAGCCTGCATTTGAAATCCCATTTGGTAATATAGTAATAAAGGGATATACGATTGAAGACGTCTTAACAAGAACATCGAATATATCGTGTACATAACAGTGCGTCAGGTTATACTACCTTGATCAAAACAGATCCCGGAATTTATTCAGAAAATCAAAAATACAAGTTTATTCATCAAAATCTATATTGTACCCTTCAAAGTACACTCCATCGACTACACGACACTTATGCCAGCGCTTGAACCAATCCTCGAAACATTTTTTTATATTCCGGTTTCGGTATGGCCATCAGATCCATCTGCGATTTTTCCATAATCTCATCTCGGGTGCTGAAACGCGTTCCACGGAGCAGTTTCTTGAGTCGACCCAATAGATAAAAAGCAATGTTGTACATATTCTTCGTACAACTAATTCATTCATCCATCTTTAGTGCGAACTTACTTATATTACTCACACCCTCTCGAGTAACGTTGAATTATTCACCGCATAAAAGTGAGAAGGATTAAAATGAATAAGTCATAATCGTGGAGAACTCGAATCTACTATATTCTTCGTTACTGGTATACATCGTGCATGTTCGTTTTATACATACGTTTGTCATTCGTCACTGCGATGATCGTTGGATTCCAGGGGGGAGTGCTGGGTTATGGTTCATCACACACACATAAGACTATGGTACTAATACAGGGGGAAACGTCTTGATTTACTTGTTTCAAAGAGAGCATGGACGATCATCGTGAATTAGGTTTTGACGATGATCACTGCATAAATATTCGTTACTCATTTGCGTTAAGGCATTCGGGGGCTTGTTCAATCTAAACTGTGTATAGAAGGCCTTCATGCCAGCAGCAATGCAGCATCGGCCTAGGTCGCTCCCGGATATACAAACAAATCCGAATACCAGAGCGATTATTGAACAATTCCGAAGGAAAGCGAACGATGATCGTTGACGTTCGTTTCATATTCGATATTTGAGCAACACTGGAAAAAAGTCACAGGGGGCAAATCAGGTGAATTCGGTAATTGCTGAATGGTATTCGTTTCGTTTTTGGCCAAATGTTCACGGATAACAATGGCATTGTGTGACGGTGCGTTATTGTGGTGTAAGATTAACGAGTTGTTTGCCCACAAATCTGGTCTTTTTTGGGCGAATTGCTTCACGCAAACGATCCAATAGCAAACTCCTCTGCCATCTCTCTAAATTGCAGTGTACGGCTATCCATTCTTCGATTTTGTTCATGTTTTCGTCGGTTTTCGATGTCGATGGCTTACCACTTCCATCATCATCATTCACAGACTCACAGCCACTTCTGAAACGTTCGTGCCACTGATAAACGACTGTTTTCTTCAGTGTATCGTTGCACTGAACACTCTTCTAAAATTGTTGTCAATGTTGTCGCACCATTGAAACCGTTTTTAATTTAATGCAAACTCGTTGTTGATAATTCAATTCCATTTTGAAAATTAGTCAAAATCGAGGACACGCACAATCGCAGATGTACTCAATACAGCGTAACTTTTACAAATGTTGAGGTATTAAGCTAAAAATTTGATAAAATACCAATAACAGATGTGGCAACCAGAAAAAAATCTTATCGGGTGACTGAGAGAGTGCCACACGGTGGTGATTCCGGGAACTATTTGATCAAGGTAGTAAATAAACGCATTTGTTGCTTGCTTTCCACAGAAATCGAAGATCGAATCGAAGGAATATTTATTTCAGCTCTTACATTTCAAATCAGCAAAACCTCCTTTCAGTTTTTGCAAATTTTATATTTTGCATATATTAAAGAAACCAAAATGAATGAGAAACTCACAGAACAGGTGATTTTTTGGTAAAAGATGCGCTCAGAGACAGGACTCGAACCTGCGTTCTTATGCAATCCGTGCATACACGCTACCATTTCGCCACCCTAAGCCTTGTGATAGACATATATCATATATCCAAACATCCTTTCTGTTCATCAGACAACGAACACTAGTCTTCTTGTTCTATACATATTCTTCCTATCAAGCACTGGGTGGAAGAGTATATTTATAATCACTGCTGCCTTCTCTATTGTGCCAGTCGCTGGTTGGTTATCGCCAGCGACAAACCCCTATGAAGGCTGTTTGATAGTCTGCTCTTTCCTACCTTTCCTTTCCTCTTTCGCCGTATGCACCATTCCATAAGTTCCTCAGGTGTTCTGATGTCCTGGTGCTGGCGCTCCAATTGATTTAACATTGTAAGTTTATTAAGAAAATGTGTGTGCTCGATTGGCGTTACCCGGTGGGTACGTGCTCCCTTACAATGCCATCACTTTTCACGTACATACGACACTAAATATGCAATGATATTTGCAACCCTTATTCTGAATAACGACGTATTGATTCTTCGATCGAAACCAAGTTACCTTTGATTTTGCTAGCGTTATTGGGAATACGAATGAAACACGATCGAAAAATCAATACGAATAAGGGTGATGAGCTGATGACAAAATATCGAAATCATTCACCCAAGTTCTATATTTTCCAGCTTCGTGTCTCGCCGAATTTCAGTAAAAGCTAACACACTTCCTGATATCGTCGCAAAACGGATTGGCTGATTTCGATATATTTGTGGTTAACTTTATCAATATATTATGCCAAACTTCGGTAAAAAAAAGTACGCGTGTGTAATGTCAGAGACATAACTGGATGTCGTGAATACGAATAAAACTGACACGATTTCTTTACACTTTCGAATTCGAATTAATAGTTGATTGATTGTGTGAATTGCGAAACTTTCCCCCTTTTCACTACTAACATTTTCAACGATTTTTGACGTCATTTCGGATTTGCATATTTCATTGAAAGAAACTATCTAGATGCTGTACAGGATTCATTTCTGCCTTTTAGAAGGACCAAATTATGGAATTCTCTACGATATTTAGCACAGTTCGGAACATTTATCTCGAACGATTTTCGCTCAGCGAAAAGTGCACGAAGCAAATCAAATTATTTTGGATTTTTACTAAACTTTCTACTGCTACTTTCTACCATCGATTTGCAAAGAAGTAATCTTAATAGTTCTTTAGATAACATTTAGAGCCAAAATCAGCCGTTCTTTATATAATGTTGCCCACTTTTCGTTTTCTTAGTCTCCAGTGCAAACGACCAGTAGCTCTGCTGTCTGACGCAATCGCTTTTGTTTGAGTTGAAACTAGCTTTGCGTACAACCCGCGAGACATCCGCTCGCAGTGCCAAATGATGCGAAACTGGTTTAATGCATCTTCTCGCCTTGACGACCGGAAGGCAAATGAGAACTACGACCTGAGCGTTTGAGGTTTTTAAACCACGCAGAAGGTGCGCTCTCCGATGCCGCTGTTTGAATGCGTCTTCTCGCCCCGACGTCTGTTTTCATCCATTGCACAAGAAGAAATGATCGATTTTCGACCACGGTTCCCCTTTTATAACGTTCAGTTGAAGATATGTGCCTGACTACCTCGAAATCGTCGTCCTTGTGCGAAAAACCCAAGCAAAAGTAAAGTTTTCCGCGTTGTTTTAAAATTTTCAGCAAACTTAATTTTTTAGTTGTTTGTGGTTATCTCACAGTGTTCAAAATATTATCCTAAATTCCTGATCATATTTTTGATGAAATAGTGAAAGAATTATGTTGCTGCCATTAATACAAGTCGAGATATTCACGATTAAGTTCTGCCCATTCTTCCATATGGCTAATTTTGAAAAGGCGCCCCATAGTAAAGTAAGTCGTATTCACGACAAAAACTTTTTACCGAAATATCAGAGTATTATTTCAATGACTTTCGAAAAAAAAACATGTGAATTACAGAACAATCAGTAAAATTTCGTGTTGCCAACCTAATAATGCACTTCATTACAACGAGTTCGAGAATCGGTTCGCTCACCTGGGCAGGATACACCATCGATTTGTTTTAATTTTTTCAAAAATAATATTGTAATACCACTTTCAATTTCAACTACTCCTACAGATCCCTACTTTCGTTTCGTCAACTCTGTGAAACATCTACCAAACAAAGTACAATGGCTGAAAAACCGAAACGTCCTCTGTCCGCCTACATGTTGTGGTTGAGCTCTGCCCGCGAACAGATAAAGAAGGAGAACCCCGGTATCAAGGTGACAGAGATCGCTAAGAAGGGCGGTGAGCTATGGAGGGCAATGAAGGACAAGAGCGTAAGATCCGTTTTTATTCACCACTCGATATTTTCATTCGCCAAACTTTTGTTTTGTTTTCTATTCCCAGGAATGGGAGAACAAGGCCGCCAAGCAAAAGGATCAGTATTATAAACTTGTTCAGGAGTTCGAGCAGAATGGTGGCAGCAAGGACGCCGGTAAGAAAAAGAACAAGACTGCAAAGAAGGCAGCACCTAAGAAAGGTAAAAAGAATGACTCTGATGACGAAGACGAGTCCGGCGAGGAAAGTGACTAAACTAATAAATACTGAAGTAAAATAAACCAAAACTGATGACAGCAGAAAAAATTGTTTTTATCCTGCTAGCGGTGTAATTATGCCTTCCTCATTATCCTTTATATGAGAAACCTTTGTTGATTCTATTTCGGGGTGAATCGTGAACCGATATAGTTATAGATATAGTTTGTTTGGCCAACAACCAACTTACTTATCTTACCTAACAACTATAGTCCTCGGGTGTCCTTTGCTGCATCAAGCATACGTCTCCACAAAATTCAGTCCATGGCTGGCCGTCGCCAACCACTCAAGTCACGGATGCTTCGTAGATCGCCCTCCACTTGATCGCCTTACTCGCTGCGCTCCTTTTCTTTTTGTCTCAGCCGGATTAGATTCAAGAACCACTTTCACTGAACTGTCGTCCGACATCCTAATTACATGCCCAGCCCATCGTAGCCGTCCGATTTTAGCTGTCCGTACGATGGGTGGTTCTAGCAGCTGTTGTAATTCGTGATTCATACGCTGTCTTCCATCTGCACTCCGCCATACATGGTCCGCAGCACCTTTATTTAAAAAACATTGAGAACGCGTTGGTCCTCTGCCAATATAGTCCATGCCTGGTTGCTATTATATACCGGTATAATGAGCGTTTTGTAGAAGGTCAATTTCGTGCGGTGGCGTACTTTTCTCGATCGAAGAGTTTTCTGGTTCCGAAGTACGCACGATTGACTGCCAAAATACGCATCTAAATTTTTCTGGTGGTATCATTATGGGCCATCACCAGTGAGCTTGAAAACACGAACTCGTCAACCACATCGATATTGTCACCGACGACACGACCAGACACTTCGAAGAAAAATCACAATAAAAAGTGTTCGTGAGTGATTCACTACCAGTTACCACAGTATTGAGCGTCCCCTTGTTTATTATAAAAATAGTCTTCTCAAGCAACACTGTTCTGGTTGCTACGGACTGGTTACCAAGAAATTCCGGCGAAGTAAATAAACAAAAAAAATTCCAAAAGTACATGATTTGAATTCAAAAATGGATCCTTCTTTGATATGGGAGAAATAAAGCTAGACTCCAACGGTATAATAGTCTCTTCGTAGTCAGTGGACACACAGGCACTCTAGGTGTATGGTATAAATTATCTATTGACTTCATGAAAATTTGATTTATTAGCTGAATATGGAGAATGAACTCGAAAATCACGAGCAGTTTAAGTTAAGCCAGAAGATATTGTCAGTAACGATACTACCAATTCCAATGTGGCAAACTTGATAACAAACCTCTAGATCTTTCCGTTCCGCAGAGCAGAATTTGCTTGCGCAGAGATTCACGGAAAAATCTAAAGTTCTTTTCTCCGGTGACGAAAAATAAATACAAGAACAAATGCAGGAACTGTACATACAATGCAAGGCGGTCAGACGGTTCTGCAAAAAAAAGTCAGTTGTGTGTTTGTATTAATGATAGAACGATTGCATTTGCACACTAAAATATATCACACATTTTCTAATAGTTAATATTTTTATCTAGTCTGGATTGGTTCTGATAAACTGAATGTAATCCGAAATTATTATCCCTATTCTGCATTTCGATCGTATTAGAATATTTCGGCCGAATGTAAAAAATTTCATTCTGCATTTCGATTGAGTGATGCTTTTTTATGGAGCTCTCGAACTCGATAGAGAATACAAAATTTGGTATTCGACCAAAATACTACGATTCGATCGAAATACCGAATAGGATTGTACGTAATCTTTAGTTTTGATATATCTGCCCTTGGCATATAAACATATGCCATTAGAGTGCTAACGCAGGCCATGGAGTTTGAGCCTAGAACTTTTCCATCAATGATTGGAAATTCAGTATTTTTTCGCTGTACACCGGTCTTTATAACTCTTATAATATTGTGTATTAAACCGGAGAGCTGGGTGCCAATTATCACAACACAGTTGTGATTTATTTATAAGATTTCTGAGTACTGGCTGTATGCGTTTCTACGTGTTAATTTGATCGACATACACAAAATCAAATATAGGTCGAGTTTAATACCATGTTCACATTAGCCCTGATATCAAGTGATATGCGGATATACTTGATATCCGATGATATAATGTGCGACATTACATGATATCCCATACAATTTGATGTCAACGCGTATCATCATTTTGGCATGATATCCGGGATATCATGTACGATATCATGTCGAGTTGTCAAAAATTCCAACTAGCAACACGGATAATGGCATTGAACGCACTCATTTATGGACGTCACTTCGAGAATGATAATAAACAATCATTATAATTTCAAATTTTTCAATGAATACTAGCGTTCGGAGACATTAAATGCAAGACTTCAATTATTGATTGAGTTGTATGAGAGGAAAGCACTATTATTGATCTTACTCCTAATGGGAACATTCAATATGACAACTTGATTGTCAAACGATATCATTTCGATCATATGTGAACACTTCCACGTGATATGCATATCATCTCGGTATATCAAGTGATATAAGCGCTAATGTGAAAGGCACGGAAACTGACAAAAGGAATCAAACTCCGACTCTTCTACAACGATCACACTTCCGTATACTCTTAATGTAGCTATCGAAAACAAGGCACTTTAGGTTCAGCAGCTATCGAGAAGGAATTGCGCTCAATCCGACGGTACAAGACATGTAAACAACACGTTAATCGAATCGTTGCTAGGATATCGGTAACTATTAGTCGAAAATAACAATATATCGGCCAAGGTTGTCAGTTTAAAAAAAAATCATGCGAACTCGTTTTGACATTACGAGTTACTGAGGGGTAGTTGAATTTACGATACAGTTTAAATAGACGAGTGGCAGGTCGTGTCGTCGTTGTCACCGTCTATCAATATTCGTGGTGGGAGGCGTAGTGTTACTTCGCTAGAACCTTTTCCTCTGTGTTTTGTTTTAGACGCATATATGGCCAGTACGATACGCCTAACTTCAGTTTTCAACCCGATGTATGTTTTCATCATCTTTTCGAGGTTATGTGCCACAATATTAAAACAATCATGAACAAGAGAGTCCATTACCTTGCTGTAGGCCGCTTCGAGATTCGAAGGGACTCGAGAGCGTTTCAGATACTCGGGCGTTGCATGATACAAGAATGGTAGAGAACTTAACCGACGACACGACCAGGCACTCCGAAGAAAAATCAGCATTAAAACTGTTCACTAACGATTCACCGCCAGTTACCACAAATCTAGCGACCCCTTGTAAATGATAAAAATAATCTTCTCGAGCAACACTGTTTAAGTTGCCATGGACTAGTTACCAAGGAACCCCAAAACAAATAAACATGTTTTGAAAGCGGTGGAATAGTTCTATTAGTGTTAAACGTTGTCCAAATTAAGCAGAAATGCATTTAAATGAACTCGATTTACGGAATTTAATCGAAACTATGGATGAAACCAACGAACGAACCAATGATCTGCTTCCAGCGATTCATCCGTACACTTCAACTGCTAGCTTTTCTGGGCAGTAAGATTCGGTGTAATATGCCGGTGTCAAAATTGTTTTGTGTCGGTTGATTGCGCAGCAGTGGAAACAGTATTTCACCTTGTTGGCCACTATTCGAGGATTACTAGTTGAATCCCACAAAGAAATCATTTTACCGTACGTTATGCAGGTACCGCAGAGCACTAGCCTTGCTCAGCTCGTTGTCGGTCATTTCCATGTCTTCCTTCTCACACAACGGTTTCAAGTCAAGACCTGAATTTTGAACTTGGCTTTATAAAAGACATAACTAATACTCCTCAATTTTTACATTCCGCTCGAGCCAGGTAAATCCATTAAAATGTTCCGTAATATATTAACCGGTCTGAAATTTATTTTGTTTACATTCATCTTGCCTTCGATATGCAGTAACCAAGATTATGGTGACTGTTATTCAAAATCAATAAATATATCAACTTGTGCTGCCAGTTTAAAAAAATTCACTAGCGTTTCCGATTTGACATTTCCAGTTACTGAGGGGTAGTTAAATTTACGATACAGTTTTGATAGACGAGTGGCAGGTCGTGTCGTCGACTTAACACTATAAAAAAGCTGCATGCATTCAAAATTTGAATACAAGCTTGACGAAGAGAAGCTGAAATATCGAAATCCTTTACGCTAGTATTAATATAGGTATAATTGCATATATTTGGGCCTTTGATCACAGACTAACAGACATGACAGTATGAGTAAATTCTTATAAAAATAATTTTTCGTGATGCACTAGTTCCACCTATATTGTACTGCGCGAACTATTTACTATCGGTACACCCCTTGTGTTACGTAAAAGTTTTTTTACTAGTTGGTTTCCCCTCGTTTGTCAGCACCGATCAGCTGCTTGCAGGGATGCCTGATTTCATCAAAATTTTTGAAAATGAATCGTCACAATAAAATTTTGAATTACGTTGATAATATATTTAACTTTTTCGCGATGTTGGAAGGTAACCATTTATTTGACTCAACGTTGTTCATCTAGACTATTTTTTATTGTGTTGGTAGTTTTCACCCGAAATTAAGTGGCGGCAGACCAGAAGCAAGTGAATATGTATTAAATCTGTATCCTGCATGAAATTCGCATGGACGTATACAAATCAATACATTACAGGTAATTCTGCATGAATGGCAACTCTGTTGGTAAATGAAAAAAATAAACACAGTCTAGATGACAGACAGGATGTTTTTGATAGGTTAACGTGGCGCCATCATGACACATGTGAGTACTGTCCCAAATAAAGGAATATTCGAAATGACCGTTAAAATGATTGAAGAATCTAATTCGAGTGTCCTGTCTGTTAGTCTGTGCTTTAATGTAATTTCGTCGGATACAAGACAAACACGAATCAAGGCAACCCACTTGTACGCGGCGGCAGATTTCCCCCCAGACGGCTGGCTATGTCTGCCAGCCATTTTTGCCGGAATTCTGCCAAAATTCCCGCAAAAGTCTGGCAACAATGCAACAACCGTTTCCGGCAGAAAATTTCGCCTAGCGGTTATTAACGGTTCTTTTCTGTCGGATTCTTGCCATACAAGATTGGCAGAACCGTTTTGAATCGGTTCTTCGTTTTAAGCGTCTTGGTTTTATTTTTTCAATAAAAGATACATATGAAAGGCAATAAGTTATTGCCCTTCATATATACTTCAATCTCATTTACCTCGTCTCAAGATTCGTTTTTTGTACGTACATGCGGGATTGACGAACATCGAATGAAGTAGTGATGGGCGAGCGCTCACGAGCCGTTCATTTGAACCGACTCGTAGCAATGAGCGAACGAACCACGGCTCTTAAAAATTGAACCGCGGCTCTCAAGCAGAGTTTCCATTTTAAAATCTGCGTTTCAACTTCGAAAATCTGTGTGCCTGTGTACGCCCAAATTTGATTGCGTTGTTGGTTAAACAATGATGTTTTCTAATGAAGCAGTCAAAAATACACAGGAACATTTATCCAGCAGTGAATTTTCAAAGAATTCTTTCGTAATAGGAGAAGAAAAATAGATTTTTTTCCAAATGGAATTTCAACTAATTTATTTGAATATCCCGCTTCCTCGTACACGGACACCTCTAGTTGTAAAACACAATTTTAGATCGCCCATACCGCTCATGCATTTCCGTGGCTCTCACACTCACTCTCTCGAACCGCTTCTCCACATTGACGTTTATTGAAAAAGAGCCGATGAGCCGTTCAATTGAACCGGCTCTTACGAAAGAGCGTTCGGTTCAGAGCCGCTCTTTGATATGAGCCGTATTGCCCATCACTAGAATGAAGTCGAATAAAAAAAAAGAAAAAAGAAAGAGGAGGGAAATAAACAAGACACGTGATAATGACGCAATTTCGCCTGGACTGTTTGACAGCAGCCGGAATGCAGCCAGCCTTCTGACGGTTGCCGGAATTCGTCACAAGCGGAAAACAGAGTCTGCCCCGCATACGCATGGCTGCCAGATGGCTAACTTCCGTAATCCGCATAAAAAACCGCGTAGTTTCAGAAATCCTCGTGAAAAAGCCTCGTAACGAACGCATATAAAAAAATTAAAGGGTTTTATGCAAGACTGAAGACACGACCGAGCACGATTGAAAATTAAATAATTCTAACGATCCTATAATAAATACAAAAATAAAGATGCACTAATCAGTGACAAATTATAAACTTACTCTACTTTTAGCGTTTAGATTGTTTTTGCGAATTATCAAATCGACATTTTGATTTTTTTCAGAACAATTCTACTCTATTTAGATTCCTTAAGCAAATTTTCACATTTTAAAATTTTTGAAAAATATATTAATTATGATGATTTCGAAGTTACCTGAAAGATCCATTTAGAATACAAACAATCTCAGGATATAAACTTAGACAAATGAAACGATTTCATATCATAACAATTTTCTTCTTTTTTTCTGGCTCAGGAATCGAAACTGATTGGCTCAAGTAGCACGGTCCCCTAGTTATTTAGAGATTTGTGCCTTCTGGTTGACGTCACCTTACTTGAGATTGACACTGCAACTTAGGTTGTATTGTCAGTTAATTTTCGTTTATAGTCCAATGGTCTTTCTTTTCACTGAACTTCAAGCGAAAATCTCGCCGTGTGGCTTCGTCGAGTCGCCAAAGTACGGATAAAAATTCTTTTTTTCTCGAATTTTCACCGCACTAGCCCGATTCAACGTGCTCACTCGTTGAGAGATTCACCGGTAGTCATCATAATTTTCGAGAAAGAGAACATGCAAACTTATTTATTTTATAAACAGCGATTCATGAGAAGATTTTATATATTTTGATCGAAAAATGTTGAACCAGTAATCGTGAACCAATAAACTCAGTAATAGTGTAATTTTAATGATTCTCTGTTAAAAAGCGTCGCTAATCTTTGGAAACTTTCACTTTTGCATATTAGGAACCAATGCATACGCAACAAAATTCCGCGATCAAATGCTTGTTGTTCCTATTCAAACATTGCATGAAAAATCGCATTTCAGCTTATCTTGAGTTTAACTTTGATACTGTATGATATTGCATCTAATAATTCTAATAGGACTGCTAGTTACCGGAGAATAAACAGCTAACTGATATCAACACACCGCACTCACACTAAAGCAACAATCCAGCGAGCAAATTAATGTAGCTTTCAGCTACAATGTCATCCACTTATTACTCAAACACCTTCCTCGTTGGCAGCCAGGAGTTAACTAAAGCAGAAATGTATTCAAGCATTTTTTTTTTTGCATAAATATCTGTTTATTAATCTTATTTTTGTGTATTACATCAACATTTTACAGTACAAGTGTTTTGACCCTTTGGCCTTTCATCTTTGTTGTTCATACGATTCGTTATTAATATTAGGTGTTTTAGTTACTCTTGTTTTACATACTAATGTTTAATCATAATATTTATTTTAATTATTTATAAAATGTCTACCTACTTATAACTATCCCTAACCTAATACGTACAAATTTTGAATTATTTGTATTTCAGAGATTGAGCACCTCTCTTCAAATTTCGTGCAGTATTGTTCGAATTTTTGTTCTAGTATATCCAGTGAGGCAATCTCATGTACTTCACTAGTCCTTGTCCAAGGGGGTAGATTTAGAATCATCTTTAAGATCTTACTTTGAATGCGTTGAAGCCTAAGTTTGTGTGTTCGTGCACAACCCCGCCAAACAGGGACTGCGTATTCAATTGCGGGGTAGATGATTTGTTTATAGACAGCCATCTGATTCTTCAGGCATAGTTTAGATGTTCTACAAATCAGCGGATACAGAGACCTAATGAGTATGCTGCATTTTTGAATGATTTTGTCAACATGTGACCTGAATATCAGATGTCTGTCAAAGGTGAGTCCTAGATAGATAACTTCATCGGACCATTGAATGACCTCATCACCGAATCGTATTCTGCATTCGTCTGATGGAACAAGTTTTGGAGATCTTGAATGTGGAAACAAGATGACCTGAGTTTTTGCTGCATTGATCACAATTTTCCAGCTTGTAACATATTCCGTTAAAGCGTCCAGACCTGTCTGTAGTTTATTTTTCAGAGCATTAATGACACGACCTTTGTAAAGAATGGCAGTATCATCAGCAAATTGTGACAGAACACCACCACCTGGAAGAGGTGGGATGTCTGATGTAAAAATGTTGTATAGAATGGGACCTAGGATACTTCCCTGGGGTACACCAGCAGGAATAGTAAATCTTTCTGAAAGTGCATTATTCAGAGAAACCTGGAATGCTCTATCTGCAAGATAATTTTTGATAATTTTAATTAGATACATGGGAAAATTATACCGATGCAGTTTGAACACCAGTCCATCGTACCACACATTATCGAATGTCTTTTCAATATCCAATATTGCCATGGCAGTCGTTTTGGACACTGATTTGTTTTGTTGGATGACGTTGTTAACCCTTGTGAGCTGGTGGATGGTGGATCTTCCTTTCCGGAACCCAAACTGTTCTTCCAGAAATATATCCTGTTCATCTGCAAAAGCAAGAATTCGCCTTTGTATTGACTTTTCAAACAGCTTGGATAGGGCAGAGAGTAAGCTGATGGGCCGATAGCTCTTGGAAAAGGAAGGATCTTTCCCCGGTTTCAAAACTGGGATAACTTTAGCTAACTTCCACATTGAAGGGAAGTAACCAAGCTCCCAGCACCTGTTAAAAAGTTTAGCTAAGAAGACAAATGAGCGAATACTCAAATGTTTCAGCTCAATGTTGAATGTGTTGTCGAAACCGGGGGCCTTCATATTTTTGGATTTTTTCACAAAAGCCATCAGCTCATTCGCAGTGACTCTACTTTCCTCAGGAACCAAGCTGTCTGATTGGTCAACCTCAGCTACGCTATCAGCAACGGCTGTTTCATATGGACTAACAATGTTGAGTCTTAAATTGTGAGAACACACAAACTGCTGGCCTAGCGCATTTGCCTTCTCTACTGGTGTGATTAAAGGTATTCCTTCAGCTGCGTCCTGGGGTGACATCAGAGGAGGAATAGGCTTCGGTTTTTTCTTAAGCACCTTCGTTAAGGACCAGAAGGGCTTTGAATGTGGGAGAATTTCTCGAAGCTTTTGCTGGAAGTTCCTGTTGCGAAGCTCAGATATCCTTTCCTGGATTATCCTAGTTAAGTTGTTATAAGAAGTCTTCCTATCTAGGATGCCAGTTCGTTGATACTGCCTCCGGTAGATATTTCGAAGTCGGATGAGTTTCTTGGTGACACTGTCGATTTGAAGAGAGGAACTCGGCATATGTTGTACTGGAACCGTCCTATCACGAGCGACTGTGATTGAATGCTGGAAGGAAGATAGGGCCGCATCGATTTCCATCGGGGAATCTAGTGGATCATTGATATTAATAAGTTGGTCGGCGATTTGTTGAAATTGGACCCAATCGGTGCGATAATAGTTCCTCCGTGGTTGAATAGGCACTGTTTCTGGTGAAGATCCCAACGTCAATATTACTGGAAAGTGGTCAGAAGAGAGCTCGTAGAAGACAACCGGAGAGCTGTCTATGGCGATGTTGCTGATGAATATATCCAAAATGGAATGAACTCCCGATCTGGAAAGTCGCGTTGGTTGATCCGGAGCGAGGATGTTGTATTGTCCAGCTTCGTAATCTTCGGCAAGTACGAATCCGTTTCGATTCTGTCTTTTGTTTCCCCACAGCTCATGCCGTGCGTTCAGGTCCCCAGCAATGATGAATTTGTTCTGTCGTCGAGTGAGCATAGCCAAATCTCGCTTCAATGATGCACACGTACCATCTCGAAGATTGGTTTGTTTGGGGCAGTACGCTGCAATGATGATGATGGGTCCCATCGTCGTTGTAATCTCAATTCCGATGGCTTCTATGAGTTGCAATTTAAAGGCTGACAGAAGCCTGTGCTGAATGGATCGTTTAATGGCAATGGAAACTCCCCCTCCTCTGGTAGTTGCCCTGTCGAGCCTGTGAATCCTGTAATTGGAAATAAAAATAGAAATTTCAGGTTTAAGATGAGTTTCAGTTAAAATAGCAATATCGGCATTCTTCTCTTGAAGAAAGTCGGACAATTCAGCAGTTTTGCTCCTGAGTGAGCAAGCATTCCAATTTACTATAACCAACTCATTATATTGCATATTCGATGATGAATTTGCCTAAGGCGTTGATTTGATCTAACCGCGTTCTGCACTTTCGTAGTTTTGTTGTCATTGTTTCAAAAATGACGATCAGCTGTTTAGCAGAAAATAAATCACCAGAGTCATCCTTTGCTTGTGGTTGATTATTGCCCCATCCAGGAGGGATTTTTGAGGAAGATTCTGAATCTTTTGGATTGCTGCGAGGAAGTGGCGGCAAATTCGGAATATCCCTCTTCGGTGGGAGCCGTGGGAAATTAACTTCATCCTTCTGTGGAACATTCTTGCGCGTTGATTGTATGCGGGACGCCTGTTGTCGAATTTTTGTGAACTCAGCACGTTTGGGACACGATTTGCTAGTAGATGGATGGTCGCCATCACAGTTCACACATTTTACAGCGATGTCATCTAGTAGGCAATCGTTGGTATTGTGTGGTTCGGCACATTTCCCGCACCGACTTTTCATGTGGCAATTCCTCGCTCCATGGCCGTAGTTCAAACAGTTCGTGCACTGTGTGACATCCCGATGTACCGGTTTATACTTTTGCCATTCGATGATTATGTGAAATAACGATTTAATCGTTTTCAGTTGACTCATGGTGATGGAGCCCTTCTCCAGATGAATCAGGTACAGTTGATCTCTAAACTTTTTGTCCGTATTATGGCGCTTCATTTTAAATATCATCAAAGGCTTTAGTCCAGCCTCCGACAGTGCCTGCTTTAGTTCGGCTTCCATCATGTCGGGTAGTCCTCGAAGTACAACCTTCATAGGTTTGTTGGCGGCAATATCGTGTGTGAAGTATTCCGCTTTTGTCTGCTTCAGATAGCATTCCACTCCTTTGTAGTGGTTCAAAGCCGGAACAGTTATTTTGTAGCCTTCAGTACATAAACGGATTGTTGCCTGTAGTCCTTTGCTGATCAGTGTGTTGAAATCCGAGCGTAGAGTTGGTGGGAAGCCCTTCAGGTAGAAAGGCGGCATTTTTTCCTTCTGCAGTTCCTCTTCGACATCTACTGGGAGATCAGCATATTGGTTTTTACTCAGCAAACGGTCGTTTACCTGTACATCACTTGGCTTCAGACGCTTAGCATCCTTTGGATCCTTCTCGGATCTATGGCGGTTTTTACCCATAGCTTGGGTAGGTAGACAACTGCGAATAAAAAATAAAACAAAATCGAAATTAGTCGTAGTAGGTTATTCGTCTATCCACATCGAGTGTTAGATGACGAATGTATTCAAGCATATATTTATAGATTCCCTTTAATGCGACAGTTCATACTGAGCAAATAGGACGAGAGTATGACATCATTGAGGCACTGTGACTGCGACTGTGATTGGTTCACGAAACCAGATCGATTCAAACAAATCAGTACCGTTGTTAGCGAATAGCCTTAGGCTGCATGCATTCGACACATACAATGAGTCTTGAGGTTCTAGCGGGAGTTCTACCATTGAAGGATCGTTTTTGGGAGCTTTCATCACGGCTGCTAATAAGATGTGAGGTGCTGAATCCCCTGGTTATTAATAACTTCGAAAGGCTAGTTGAGCTCCAATCCCAAACAAGATTCATGATAGTATATTTTAACCATATGTCACAGGAAATCAACCCACAGACTAACAGACAGGACACTCAAATTAGATTCTTTAACCATATAAACGGTCATTTCGAATATTCCTTTAGTTGGGACAGTACTCGCATATGTCATGATGGCGCCACGTTACCCTATCAAATACATCCTGTCTGTCATCTCGACTGTGTTTATTTTTTTCATTTACCAACCGAGTTGCCATTCATACAGAATTACCTGTACTGTATTGATTTGTATACCTCCATGCGAATTTCATGCAGGATACAGATTAATTACATATTTCCAAAACTATATACAGAATTGTGCCTACTTCTCATCCTACAACGCAATACAAAATCGAACCCGTTTTGTTACAATATTTACTTTCTTCTGGTCTGCCGTCACTTAATTTCGGGTGATAATTACCAACTCAATCAAAAATAGTCTAGATGAACAACGTTGAGTAAAATAAATGTTTACCTTCCAACATCGCTAAAAAAGTTAAATATATTATCAACGTAATCCAATAATTTATTGTGACGATTCATTATCAAATATTTTGATGAAATCTGGCAACCCTGCAAGCAGCTGATCGGTGTTTACAAACGAGGGGAAACCAACTAGTAAAAAACTTTTACATAACATAAGGGGTGTACAGATAGTAAATAGTTCGCGCAGTACAATATAGGTGGAACCAGTGCATCACTAAAAATGATTTTTATAAGAATTAACTCATACTGTCGTGTCTGTTAGTCTGTGATCAACCCTTCAAGATAAATTCATTCGTGACAGCTTCCTAAATTTCCCTGACTCAATGTTATTTTTCGACAGTGTATGGAATCCCGGATCACCTGCGCTCGATGAAAATCCCAAAAATGTTTTCAAGTAAGTTCAGGCGAAGTAAGTAAGAGGCGGCAGGGTTTGGTATGTTCAACAATATTGTTTCGGCCACATTTAGGCTTTAAGACCCTGCATCTGTTTATTAAGCAGAGTTGACAGCAGTTTATTATAGCTTGAGTGTAATTGTCACATTTTCTATAAACCATTATTTTCTCTTCACAGATAGTCTCAGCGTGATTGAAGCCAGTCGATCAAACATGGCTGGCAAGAATGAACCGTTTTTCTTGGGCAAAATAAGACAGTAGCTGAACGGCATATTGAATAATAATTATCAAATCAATTAATTCCAGGCAATGAAAGAGCCGATATTTTAGCCAAATGTGGTGCTATTAGGGGGGAAATGTATGAGCGATCGATTGCTTTCAACGAATTCTATAGCGCGTCTCACCAAAGAACACTTGCCAGCTCGCTAGCTTCTTGGGATGGAGATAATCTGGGTCGTTGGATGCACTCAATTATTCCTAGAATATCGCAAAGTCATGATTCAGGGGCTGGAAGTGAGTAGGGATTTCATTCGTGTGATGTCCAGACTCATGTCCAATCACTACACGTTAGATGCACATTTCCTTCGAATTGGACTTCCCGAGACTAATCATTGTGCTTGTGGCGTAGATTACCGCGATATTGACCATGTCATTTTTACATGCATGGAGTATCGTGATGTCAGATCTCAACTAATAAATTCCTTGCGTACTCAAGGTAGACTATCCAATGTCCCAGTTGGCGACATTCTTGCTTGTCGTGACCTTCATTACATGAAACTTCTTTATCGTTTCATTAAGTCCATTGGAGTTCCAATTTAATGTTTATTATATGTTAGACTCCTTTCTCTTCTATGAGTTCAACCAATAGACACCTATCTTACATTGAATAAAAGTGAATAAATGTTCATTTTAATGTAATTTATAATAGCAAATCGCTTGATAAAAACATTGTTTGGATTAACTAACGAATTCCGACATAATAATATGATAGTTTATACTTCTAATTTCTTTGTATTTTAAAATTGTTCTCAAATGTCAACGTTTTATTTGTTTTATAACCTTGCAAAGTTCACAAAAATTACCAAAGAAAAGTAAGTAACATATTTGTGTGAATCTTATGTTCGAAACCATAGGTAATACTTCCATCTTTTGACAAACCATTGTCAAAGATTCAAATTAGTTATTTCTGTAGTGAGATTCCAAAAATATATGTTAAACAATAAAAAAATGTTGTTAACATTTCAACGTATGATATATCATACGGTGGGATAATACAGAAGTATTTTTTCCAAAGCATATCGTTAGCCGATAAACTCGAGCATCAGAATTTGAAATTAGTTGAAAATTTCTTGCCATCAGCAAATCAAATCCAGTTTGTTATATCATCGAAATGCGGAATATTCAAAAACATTGCTGTAAAAAATAGTAGGGACCCTTTGGGATTTGACGAACACGTGAATATGAATTAGAACGCTAACTTAGCAAAGGAAGTATGAATACCTCCAAAACTTATTAAACATTGGGAAAACTATCAAAAGAGCTTACGATACTCCCAAAAATCGTACAAATATCTAAAATACAATAAAAATACAAATAGAAAATTCATTTCCTTAAGAAATGGAAACGAAATTATTTTTTATGTTTCATTACACATCTTTGAACCTTGGGGGTCAAAGGTGCACGACATCCTGGAAGGAGCGACAAATATCATATCTTACTGTTTGTATCGGCAGTTTGATTGACTTAGCTCTGGTCGTCACAAGCCCCGACCTCATGCCTACACGGTGTCAAATGATGACTGGTGACTCCTGTTTTTAGCAGAATGAGGAGGTGCGGAGTATTAGCAAGCGGTGGGACAGAGTGCAACTGTTGATAAGGAACTAACATCTTACTATAGATGTCTCGATTATCAACCCACTTTGTGACTGTTGCTAATATTCTTAACGTGGGAAGTGTGCAACATGTAAACTTTTATTAACAAAATTATAAATTTTATATTATTAATAGTAACTATCCTATTGCCCTGAGCTTAGGATGATAAACTACAGGGCGCGTACCCTGCTTGGCGGATGAGGGTGGGAGTCAATTTACACTTCGTGTTGACCAAGTCGGATCATACCGAGATCGATCGTTCGCTTAAAACGGTAAAACGAATTTATTATATCATCTGTATTTATCACAGAGTTGACATGACTGATACTGCTTGAAATTGACAATGGGCCATTGGGTTGTTTCAGGCATTACTGATGCAATTGGGATGCTTATTCACCCCGGCTCTGTGTTCTGTTCGAGTCGGATTGTTTCGATCGGGTGTGAAGTTTTGCGTTCTGTAGCTCGATCGAGTTCTCCATACAAAGGCATAACTCGATCGAATTACAGAGTGCAGGTTTTTACATTCGTTTGACGGGGTCCGACTCGATCGGGATGCAGAATGGGGGTGATTAATATATCACATTCGTCCGGAACAGGTGAATTAAATTCAAAAAGTGGACTTATTATTATCAGAGATGCCAGAAAAAAATTTCAAATATCTTCAGACAGCGTTGCAAAAGTCTGTATATCTGAAAACAAATCTGCTGTTAGCAAATATTGCAGAAATTTCTCTATGATGTATAACTAAACGAACTTGGAAAAAAGGTCGCGACAATTTCAAAAGTCTGTAAAATTTGCAGATTTACAGACATATCTGCGGTTCTGGCATCTCTGATCAGGAATAGGAGCGGATTGACATCTTATGAACCGTTGGGGAAGTTTCAAACCTTCCGATCCGGTTCGATATCGGTACTGATGTTATACAGGTTGCATTGACGGCGAAACTGATCAGGGCAGGTGTGAAGACATTTTAAGCAATCGTGCCATTGTGTACATACTGTGGCTTCCCTGGACAATCTGGTGTTGAATGCGCATCCTTACCTTGCATCATATGATCCAACAGACTTACTAACACCTGACTTTATTTTATCTTATTTCATTTCATGGTGGGGGCGCAATGAAACGAGAATGTTGAAATAAGGAACTGTCATCGAAGGCCTAAGAGCAAGGAAATTTTAGGAAGAAGAACCCTGGGGCGTCTCCAGAGAACGACGAAAAGGTGGTAACTGAGTGATAACTTGACCTTTGTTAAGCTGAGGTAAGGTGGGGAGAGAGGGGTAAGTGCACTATTGTTTTTAATGTCACTTTATTATTATTACCATTATTATTATTATTGTTATTATTGTAATTATTATTATTGTTCCGTACGCTTTATTTTCAGCCACAAAGACAGTAGTTAGTAGTAGTTAGTAAACTTCTAAATGCTATATTTCCCTATTTATCTCCACTATCCCTAACCTAATGTATCTGAAACCAGTGGGACTCAGAGCAGCGCCTGCTGGTGGAGGAAGCCGGTGTGCTATACGGTCTAGTGCATATCAACGGTCAGGCTTTAGTAGGCTCACAGCCAGCTTGAAGTGAACCTCACTCAAGCAGATGGGCGGACACGGTCTGCCAGGTTGTGGGCTGATAAATTACAATTACAATTACAATTCATTACACATCTTTGAACCTTAAGGCCATTCACCACTTCGGGCCAGAACAAACCTTCAACTCTGTGTGGGGGGTTGGAAATCGAATCCAGGTAGGCTGAATGAAAGGCATCGACAAATGAAGTTGTTTATTGCAGCTTAAATACAATATATACAAATAATTCTATTATCAATAACAATCCGCTAAAAACCGAAACGAAGGTATATTTTGGACGAAATGCAACAAATATTTCTGTTTTTATTGTGCCATCCGGTACCGGTACTGTTTAAAAGACATTAAATCGTCTATAAATTTACCTCTTTCTAAATATAGGCATGTTTCTCATAATTTTGTTGCTACTGTATTGTCCCAGCGTATGATTTATCATACATAGGATAATTTCGTTTGGAAAAGATTTTTAATAGTGATTTGGCATTTCCCAACATCTTCAACACAAAATATGATGGTATTGATTATATCTGCTCATTTGGTTCAAATTTGGGAACCCCTGGGTTAGTGTTTCAATGGTATAGTCTAAAAAAAAACCTATCTGAATTCCGGAATAGAACTGACATCAATTTTCTAATAATGACTTCAACGATTTTCGCTAATTTAAATGAATGTGATATAAACGATATTGAAAAGTTCATAACTACAACGCTAGGTAAATTAAAACAGATTTTTTTTACTGTTGTCAGTTTTTGTTTATTTTACTTAAGTTATTAGTTCAATCACTTTCCTCGCCGGAGTCGTCGTCGTCGTCATCATCGTCATTCTTTTTGCCTTTCTTAGGTGCAGCCTTCTTTGCAGTCTTACTCTTTTTCTTACCGGCGTCCTTGCTGCCACCATTCTGCTCGAACTCCTGAACAAGTTTGTTATACTGATCCTTTTGCTTGGCGGCCTTGTTCTCCCATTCCTAAGGATAGAAAACAAAAATTAAATGTTAGACGAAAAAATATAAATATTGATATATAAAATAAAAAACGTTCTTACGCTCTTGTCCTTCATTGCTCTCCATAGCTCACCGCCCTTCTTAGCGATCTCTGTCACCTTGATACCGGGGTTCTCCTTCTTTATCTGTTCACGGGCAGAGCTCAACCACAACATGTAGGCGGACAGAGGACGTTTCGGTTTTTCAGCCATTGTACTTTGTTTGGTAGGTGTTTACAGAGTTGACGAAACTAAAGTAGGGATCTGAAGTAGTTGAAAACGAAAAATGCATTAGAATATTATTGCTGAAAAAATAAAACAAATCGATGGGAAATCTCTCAAAAGTGGGTGAAGCGGAGCTACATCCGCTACTGAAGACTTTAGATTGAATGTATGCATACTTATGTTGCATTATAACAATTATTGTATCTTGTGATGTTTGCAATTTCAATTAATCCAACCATTGGAGGGATCTCTTTGCTTACATTTCAAACGAAAACGATGACCTGTTCTAATTTGCCGTTACGAAAGAAAAATTACTCTTGGAACTGAACTAATTTTAAAAATTTGTTTCAATTATACTCAGATTAAAAATAAACTTATGCATAGACTGAACAATATAGTCATAAATATCAAGCCCTAAAAGAGGTGCGTCATTATCTATGTAACTGTTTTCATTTTCAGAATGAGTATCTGAAAATTTTAATTGTAATGGCTTTCTTCTAGTACGACCGGCCATCTTTTAAAAAACGGTAGCATTTTTTTGGCGCTAACACGCTTTTAGTCTATTTTCTAAAACAGACAGTATCACGATATTACCATTCCAAACGAAAAATAGACAAACGCTTACCTTAAAAACAGTCGATATTTTCTTAAGGGTGTTAAACCGAAATATCACGAAAAATACTTTTCCTTAAAAATTGTTGAGTGACAAAAAACCTTTTTATCCTTTGCTGTATTTTATAGGCTAATACCGAATGCCGCCAATCAAGGATGCCAGATCATTTTTAAAAAAATTTTAAGATCGAACCAGCGCTGCCAGGTTGACAGATTTGTCTGGCAAATGACAGATTTTTCTCGCTTCGCCAGACCTAGAGTGCCTATAACCAGAGTGACGACATCTCATCCGTAATGTTGGCAACAATTCAAAACATTCCATTAGCTTTACATTGAATTGACAGGTCGTTTGCTCGTTTGGAACTGGGAGCTGTCATTCCAAACGAACAGCTGTCGCCACTCTGATTATAGTCACTCTAGCCAGACCCTTAAACCACAGACTAACAGACATGACAGTATGAGTAAATTTTTATAAAAATAATTTTTCGTGATGCACTAGTTCCACCTATATTGTACTGCGCGAACTATTTACTATCGGTACACCCCTTGTGTTATGTGAAAGTTTTTTTACTAGTTGGTTTCCCCTCGTTTATCAACACCGATCAGCTGCTTGCAGGGATGCCTGATTTCATCATAATATTTGAAAATGAATCATCACAATAAGTTATTGGATTACGTTGATAACATATTTAACTTTTTTAGCGATGTTGGAAGGAAACCATTTATTTTTCTCAATGTTGCTCATCTAGATTATTTTTTATTGTGTTGGTAATTTTCATCCGAAATTAAGTGGCGGTAGACCAGAAGCAAGTAAATATTGTAACAAAACGGGTTCGATTTTGTATTGCGTTGGAGGATGAGAAGTGGCACAATTATATATATATATATATATATATATATATATATATATATATATATATATATATATATATATATATATATATATATATATATATATATATATATATATATATATATATATAGTTTTGGCAATATGTATTAAATCTGTATCCTGCATGAAATTCGCATGGACGTATACGAATCAATACATTACAGGTAATTCTGTATAAATGGCAACTCTGTTGGTAAATGAAAAAATAAACACAGTCTAGATGACAGCAAAGACATCATATTAACAAGATATCCAGCTCTCACATTTCCCGAACAAATCATTGGCAACATCCTTTTTTGCGAGCATGTCGCCCCCAGACGAGCCCGCATCGAATCTTATACATAGAAGTAGGGGAGAAAAATGTCAAATTCGTGCGCGCCAAAATAGCAGGGTTGCGCACCCATACAATTGACATGATATGTTGAATGTGATGCCGTGCGATGGCGTTGCTGAACTGAAGATTGACTTCGCTCCAAGCTGACAGGGTCTGATGACAGACAGGATGTTTTTGATAGGGTAACGTGGCGACATCATGACATATACGTGTACTGTCCCAACTAAAGGAATATTCGAAAAGACCGTTAAAATGATTGAAGAATTTAATTTGAGTGTCCTGTCTGTTAGTCTGTGCTTAAACTAACAGCGGCCCTTACACGAGCATTAAAAATGTCATTTTAAATGATGTCATTTAAATGATGTAATTCAAATTTGTTAGAAATTTCGTCATTAGTGCACCACTACACGTTCATTAAAATGATATTTTTTTTACTAATGACATTTTTAATGACTCGTTTAAGGGCCGCTAACCAGACCTTTTGCAGATTTTCCAAATATTCCCAGATTTTGAAATTTTCCTAGATTTTGTCAGATCTCGCAAGATCTTTATGGTATTAGCCTCCATACGATAGGTGGGGAGACCTTTGTTTTCGGGCATTGAAAATGAAGCCAAGCAAAAATTTCCTTGTAAATAGCAGTTAAAAAAATTATAGTTTAAACATAATCGCAATTCTAGTTTTGTTACTCATTTTTTTAATTCACGATGTTCGTTTTTTTTTTATTCACAATCGGGTATCTTGATTCACATTTTCATGCACAAAACGGACTTATTTTCACTTCGGGATTTAAACCAAGGTCTCGCAACTGATTTTTGAGAGCAATAAAAAGGTGTCAAACGCTGTTCCGAAAAAGTATTTTCACTAGAGTGACTATAATCAGAGTGGCGACAGCTGTTCGTTTGGAATGACAGCTCCCAGTTCCAAACGAGCAAACGACCTGTCAATTCAATGTAAAGCTAATGGAATGTTTTTAATTGTTGCCAGCATTACGGATGAGATGGCGTCACTCTGGTTATAGGCACTCTAATTTTCACTATTTATCGCTAGTTATTTCTAGACTTTTCGAATTTCATTGTCAGTCTGTGAGAAACTGTGAGCTTGGCATCTCTGCCGTCAATAAGAAATAAAAATGATGGAGCCGGGTGGCCAGTTTTTTCTATTGTTTTTAAACATTCTACACGCAGAGAAATATAGCTTGTTTAAAATAACAAAACTGCAAGTGGATGTCTAAATTTGAGTCATAATGATTTCTAGCTAGAATATGATTGTTTTGAGCTTATTTCTCCCTTCAAAATAAACAATGTTCTGAGTTTGATTTGAATCTGGAAACGATGTTTGGGTAAAATATACTCATTAACTGATTAATAGTTTATTTACACATAAGATAAAAATTCAGTAATAAGCATTCAAACTTTGAGTGGAAATAAATTTAGTATATTTAAATAATTACGTAAAAATTGCTGAATATTTGTGAATACTGCATAAATATTTAATAATTGACACTCAGTATTTGAATTGAAGCTACTTTTTGTCTTTCTTCTTTAGAAAGGTATGCAATCACTGTAAAAACGGACATTTAAACCGAGAATCGGAGGGCCGAACGTCATATACCATTCGACTCAACTCGACGAACTGAGTAAATGTCTGTGTGTGTATGTATATATGTGTGTATGTAACAATAATGTGCACTAGATTTTCTCGGAGATAACTGGACCGATTTTCACAAACTTAGATTCAAGTGAAAGGTCTCTTGGAAAAAACGAAGTGAGTTCCTATGTTGTAAGTACTATTTGTATTTGTTCTGACGATCCGTCTCCTTCCGTCACAGTCAACCTCCGTCGCAGTCACCGTCAACATTAATTACATGCATTCTTATGGAGCCATTCACACGTAACGTCACCGTCACGGAACGTCTTGACGGACGGAGCGTGTGAACGTTCCGGTAAAGAAAGTATTAAACTAGTTTTGACGGAAGCTGACGTTCCGGTGCTGGTGACGGAAGAAGGGGACTGTCTGAATCGTACATTAATCATCAATACGATCCCGATGAGCACTGTTGTTATGGGCAGTGAACACAGATTTTGCACAGACTGAGGGTATATTCAGTAGTGTTCTAACTCTAGATGCATAATTTATGTCAGTTACAAAATTTAAATCTGAATTTTATAACAAGAAAAACTGGCAGCCCCAGCAGTGTTTTACTCGTGTTCAAATATACAAAAAATAGAACGGCATCGTAGACCAGAACTGGTCGAATAAATAAAATTGGAACGTTTGTTCCAGTTTCTGCCAAGGGGCAAATCACTCTAAACTTTGTCTGAACTCAAACAAGTTTTACCGGGAGTAAAAAAGTTTAGCAGGGATCTCGCTGGATTAGAATGGGATTAGAGAGGTTTAGCCGAGATCTGGAAAAGCATTATTTTGACATAAGAGGCTGTAAACGTGGGAGCAGAGATGCCAGATATTTTCATAGAAAATCTGTATTGATATATATAAAAAATCTGTATATATCTGTATTCACTAATGAAAGGAAATTTCGGAAATAAAATGATGTTTAAAGATGTTATTCCATTAGATTATTGTTATAAAATGGCAGATGCAAGGAGCTTTCCTTTATATCGTAAGTCCTTGCCGTACTGACAAGAACATTCAACGACAAAATTTAATTGTTTTTGTTATCAATCACAATTGAATTGTTAATCCATATACTTTTTTCGTTTGAAAACGATGACTTGGAATTCAAAAAAGGAATTCAAACGACCCATACGCAACGTCAAGTCAGGTCATACAACTTTTCAGTCTAAAAATAAAGTTTCATGACGCCATGACTTCCTTGAACATCAGTTCAAATTGGTTTCAAATTATGATATAAATGTATTTCAGCGTTCATCATTAAACAGCTGCACGAAAAAATTTTCATTTTAATATGGGCAATCAAACACGCTCAGACGGAAAAGTTTCATTACTTATTTTTTACTTTTTGTGATATCTGTATAAATCTGTATTTAATTTAAGAAATCTGTATTAAATCTGTATGCGCATGTAAAAATCTGTATAATACAGATAAATCTGTATAAATGGCATCTCTGCGTGGGAGCTCGAATGACAGATAAGCGGCCCTTACACGATCATTAAAAGTGTCATTACTAAGTAATGACACTTCTGCTCAAACGCTCGTCATTACTGCATTACTGTACATCATTACTTTTTAGCATTACACGTTCATTATTAATGATGAGTATTTGTAACTACTCCAGCAATAGCAATAGCAATGTTTTTATTTTCGTTTGGCTGAAAATAAATTTGATTTGCCATTGAAACGTTAAGGTTAATGAAATATAACCAATTTAAATCTACACTTTGTCATTTTTTCGCGTATAGTTCTAAAGATGTTCAGCACTTCCACAAAAAAATAAGAAGAAGTTAAAGAAGAAGAAATAATGTTGGTAATGATGGAAAATCCGGAATTCCATCATTACTTGTGTCATTACTGAACTCGTAGACCTTACACGATCATTAAAAGTGTCATTACTTTTTAGTAATGACACTTTTAATGATCGTGTAAGGGCCGCTATACACTTCAAACAAGATTAGGAAAAAACTTGGTTGGATTAGTTTTAAATTACCCAATCTTATCTAGACTAGTTGGGATTAAATGAGATTAGAGAAAATTATTTTGGAATGACGTGAGTTTATTAGTATACACGCTTAAAAATAGTTACTCAAAAATGAGTAAGATCTCACTCATCTACAGAAAAAGTGGAACAACTCTAATTTAGAGTAACTCCGAAGTTACTCAAATTTGAGTTCTTCCACTGGAAACGATATTTGGGTAAAATCTACTCATTTACTGAGTAATACTTTATTCGTACATGTACAAAAACAGAGTAACTATCACTCAAATTTTGTGTGAAATTTTATTTCACATATACCAAATTTGCAAAAAAATTGCTCCTTTTCTGAGTGTATTGTATTAAAATGTATTATAATTGAACTCAATACTATATCAAGTGGTGGTCGCTTGGAGTAGTGTGTTATGCTCAGGCACCAATCATACACTTATTCCTCATAAATGACATTTGAGCATATTCGTTTCCATTCTAAAGCACAACACGAAGCTGATCATTCCGGTTTTTGCAGACACAACACCGTTTGTGTTGATCGACTCACCCTCGAAATACGCGTCTCACTAACAAAAAATACAACCTGTTGCTACAAATGGTTATTACAACTTTTAGACTTATCGCGAATGCGAATAGTAACTATAAATCAAGATTTTGCGTTAAACTCAAATTTAGAGTAGGAGTTACTCAATATCATTGATGATAACTACTCAATTTTTGACGTTTCCATGTATCATTTGAAAATGAGTAACTAGTACTCAAACTTTGAGTAACTTTTTCTAAGCGTGTAAGATTGTCTAGAGTTTAGACTGAATTGCCCCTTGGTTTCTGCTCTATTGAACAATCCAATCAGCGTGGTCACCACGAGATAGCGTTATGGTGATTGTTTTGACATATCCCATGTATTTAGAAAAATTTTCGACGATTTTTTCAATTTACTTGAGTTTGAAAGAATGCAGATGGCAAAACCTTACAAATATGGGTAAGAAAAACGATTATTCACGTGTTGTCATCAAACATATGATTTCAAATTGTCCTATACTCTTGACAATCTCGGATGAAATTTGAAATTTTCAGTTCACATACAGATTTGATTCAGATGATAAAACATGAGTAAATAGACGAATCATACAACTTTTGATCATAATTTATCAATTAATCTCAAAATCCAACCCAAAAAACAAAGAATATCACAGACATGAAAACAGTACCCAACTTCACTTCTTCGAATTTGGTATTTCATGTTACGATTTCTCCATAAATATCAATCAAACATACCACGGAAAGTTACTGAATCATTAATGATCGATTTTTTCACCAAATTTTCACACGTTTTTGTATGTTAGTATTCGATTCGTAAGAAAAAATAATAAAAACCCTGCATTTTGTTCGAATCTTCAAGCAAAATCTGAAAATTATCACCATCGCTTAGTTCAAAGCTCGCCACTCGGACAGCGCTGCGATCGCAAAAGAGTTGGTTGTATTCTTCAATTATAGATCTTCCATATTGAACTTCTAGCTGCTGAATTTGATTTGATATTTTTGGTTCGATCTAAACATTTTTAAAAATGATCTGGCATCCTTGATTGGCGGCATACGCCATTAGCAGCGATGTCAGATCTACTCGAATTTCCGTTGATCTACGGACCTATACGGATCCGTAGACAAAATCTACGGTAATTGGATTTTTCCTACGGAATCTAAGTAAAAGTGAATTTATCAACGCAGAACTACGGGAACTAGTCTTGTCGGGCGACCAAAAAAAAAGCTTTCCACCGGGAGAGTTTTGGAGAAAAATCAATTTTAATAAATGTCACTACTAACTTCTGGCATCGCTGGGCATTAGCCTATAAAATACAGCTAGGGATGTCGAATTTTTCGAAATACTCGATTATTCAACAATCGATTAACTTTAAACTGATCGTTTAAATTTTAATCGATTATCTACTTTATCAATCGATTACTCGATTAATTTTCCCATTATCTGATAATGTCATCAAGCAAAAGGGGCCCTGTTAGAGTGCAAGCGATAAATCTGCTCAGCATTCCATCTGACAAAAAGCAAAGCTTTGGTATTACATTCCTGATTGCGTATTACATTAATCATTGCGAACAACACTGCTCTGGTTGCTATGAGCAAAAAAAATACAGGAACATAAACAAACAAACTGTGTTTCCGTTAAAAGTTTGTAAAAAAATATAAATAAATATTATTATTATTTTTAGATATTTACGAGAGAGAACAATATCATAGTGATATTAGCGTGGTTAGATGGTTAGTTTTAAAATCTATGATTGCAATCCGCAGCTTATGTATATGCTGTTCATGGGCTTGGTTGAAACAACTCTTTCATAGTTGACATTGCATTTAGAGATTTTAAACGATGAACAAGAATATTTATATTTTGCATAACGCTAAACCAAGAGCAGTTTCACTACAAAATTAATCTTCGCTTTTCGTTCATCCGTAAACTACATGGAGAAGCTGTGAGACTCATTCAACGATATTGTCCGCAGCTGTGTGATCTTCAGCAGAAGAGAAAACGAAGCCGTATATTTTACCGAGGCGTTCTTTTCGTCTCTTAAAGCAGCATATACTTGTACCATTAGGCCATTGTTTGTACGTGATATATAATATATTCAAAATATTAATCTGGTTAGATAGAATTCGTCGGTAGAATCCAGTGTCAAAGTTTGATAGCTGAATATTTACTTACTCATAAACTCTATTCTAGATATAGAGATATTTTAACAATGGAATTTAGATGTTTAAGTAACTACTAGTTTTGCAATAATAGTCTATATATATATATATATATATATATATATATATATATATATATATATATATATATATATATATATATATATATATATATATATATATATATATATATATATATATATATATATATATCTATATATATATATATATATATATATATATATATATATATATATATATATATATATATATATATATATATATATATATGTTTACAGAGCGTAATAAACGTTGATGAATGAAACAATTAGAATAATATTGGGTAATAAAACAGCAGAAATTTTTATTACATGTTATTTATTTTTAGTCATAAAAACAAAATTAATTGATGTTACAATTGAAAATTTAGAAAAAAAAACTTTATTATTTGCCGTATATTTTTAAAGACACAAGCTATATATCTATTTTTCCCTAATTTATTTATTACACTGTATTTATTATTTGCAAGACGGTATCGACAATCTACCAGATTCCGACACCTCCTAACGTCAGTAGATACCCGACGGCTGTACCGCTCCGGCCCAAGCAAAACCTGGATCTACCTATGAATCCCAACGGTATGCTGTTCAGTAGCGTCGTTACGAGGTTGTGATTCGAGCAAAACCCGCGGATCGGCATATTCCATATTGTCGAACACTAGGTTCTAAACATCATCGAACTTCACACATCAGTGCACTAGATTATCTCTTTAACCTATGCGGTTGACGGTTCGTCGCACTTTATAAAGGCATTTTTTTTAGCTTTTTAATATAATTTTCCATAACTAAAAGTTACATGAAGGATTTTTTCGCACCGAAGAGAAGAGATTTTGGTTATTTATATTTTAACTGACCGAAAACGTAACCACGGTTACTGGTAACTGTTGTTCCAAGACCAACAATCTACCAATCTGTGTTGCCAGTTTCAACATTTTTTCAAATGATTTCGTTTTGACATTACCAGTTACTGAGGAGTAGTTAAATTTGCGATACAGTTTTGATAGTCGAGTGGCAGGTCGTGTCGTCGATTCTACTGACACTACGAATCCTTCCAGGTCGGGGCTCGAACATACGACAACTGGTTTGTAAGACCAGCGCCCTATGCATTAAACTGCCAACCCGGGACACCATCTGACAAGGTTCTTTTAATTTACTGTAAGTGCATTACTCGCTTTGGTCAGTACCAAGTTTGGCTCTGCTTTCACGTGCTCACTCTCTCTAAATGTTTTTTTGTGTTGATCAAATATCTGCACACCAATTTTTACTTCAATTTGTGATTTGCCGTTTATTAATAAACTTTCATCTCAGATAGATCAGACGAATACAGTTTAATTTTTTTATAACTTCTTGTGAAATCTGTATAATTCTGTATTTAATTTAGGGAATTTGTATAAAATCTGTATTCTGTATTAGATCTGCATGAAGTTGTAAAAATCTGTATAATTCAGATAAATTTGTATAAATGGCATCCCAAGTAACAATTCGAATGCCTTATGGTTTTGATTATAATTTATTGGAGTTTTGTAATTGATTTATCAATCACTACCTGTTTTATGACAACTATAATAAGTGTCTCTTTTAACCAGTAATATCATAGTTTACAAAGCTTCTATAAAACCCTTTACCTACACTAAAAATAAAATAAAAATAAAACAATTTGCACTAGAATGAAACCATGCAAACACTCTTAATATTGCTTAGGTTAAGTGTAATTTACATTAAAAGAAATTGCATGGCCGCCATTATGTTGCTCTATACCGTAGCATTTATTGACATCAAATAAACTTCGAAATGCAAAAACGAGGAAATATGTTGGACTTTCATGATTCATTTACAGATCGTATGCACAAGTTTTATCGCCACAGAATAGTTTTATACAAAAATGACGATGAATCACAAAAAATAATTTTCATAAATCATGGAGACTTTCGCAAAATCCGCATTTATTTCCAGGCGATTAGTTATAATTCTTATTTTTATCCTTACATTCACGATAAAAATAAAAGCGCATGAAGTTTTTACGTTCGGAAAAGGTCTCAAACTCGTAATTAAAATATATATTCTTACTGATTGCATTAAAAGTAGACATGACACACATAGTCAAGAAAAATATCATCAAAACGACAGTTTATTCATAGCGGAATTCATTCCATCCAAAGAAATTTAATGTTGATCGTAAAGCTGGTTTCAAAATTTTCTTGAGTTTGGAGTTTTAAAGCAGGTTTATGCTGATTCTTCATTTTGATTTATAAACCTTATGAAGAATGGTCCACTTTGCAGGAACATGCTCTTATAGAGGTTTTCAGTAGGCTTTCGTGGAGTTTAAAGTTTTATTGCAAGATTTATTATGTAGCTTTGAAGACAGCTACAAGTATTTAATAATATTAAAAATGTTACTTGGGATCTCTGCTGTGAATTATTTCGCGGTTAATTTCAATTTTTGGTTGAAATCTGACACTTGAGCGATTATTTTGTGTCGAGTAGTTAAATTTAACTAAAACTGCGGCTCATTTCAGAATTTGTCAGACGGAAAGTTATTTTAGTTTATTTTCCACTTCCAGTGTCGGAAAATAACCATCGATCTATGAAAAATAATCATGCCCTCGAGCAGGGTTATTTTTGACAACATCAAATTAACCGCTCGAGTGTCAGATTTTAACCAAAAGTTAAAATTAACCGCGACATGGTACACAGCCGGCATATTCAGGAGTGTTCTAGTTCTAGATGCATAATTTATGTCAGTTTTAAAATTTAAATCTAGAAATTATAACAAAATAAACTGGCTGCCTCAACAGCGTTTCATCTGTGTTTCAAATATAGCAAAAATAGAACGGCAATGTATACCAGTTTTAAATTTGACAGTAGAACTGGTCGAATAAATAAAACTAAAACGGATTGCTGGGGATACGTTTGTTTCAGTTTCATTTACATTATAGACCACCCATATGAATCTTGCAGCTGCTGAATTTGCTCTTAGTTGTAAACTAATCGATTAAAAATTACTCGATTTTCTGGGTTATTAATCGATTACTCAATTAATTGCTCGATATTACGACATCCCTAAATACAGCAAAGGATAAGAAGTTTTTTTTGTCATTCAACAATTTTTAAGAAAAAGTATTTTTCGTGATATTTCGGTTTAAGGGCATTAAGAAAATATCGACTGTTTTAAGGTAAGTGTTTTTCTATTTTTCTTTTGCAATTGTAATATCGTGATACTGTCTGTTTTAGAAAATAGACTAAAAGCTTGTCAGCGCCAAAAACAGCTACCGTTTTTTGAAAGATGGCCGGTTATACTAGAAGAGAGCCATTACTATTAAATTTTCCAGATACTCATTCTGAAATTGAATACAGCTAAATAAATAACGACGCACCTCTTTTAGGGCTTGATATTCAAGACTATAATGTTGAGTCTATGCACAAGTTTATTTTTAATCTGAGTATAATTGAAACAAATTTTTAAAATGAGTTCAGTTCCAAGAGTAATTTTTCTTTCGTAACGGCAAATTAGAACAGGTCATCGTTTTCGTTTGAAAAGTAAGCAAAGAGATCCCTCCAATGGTTGGATTAATTGAAATTCCAAACATCACGAGATACAATAATTGTTATAATGCAACATAAGTATGCATACATTCAATCTAAAGTCTTCAGTAGCGGATGTAGCTCCGCTTCACCCACTTTTGAGAGATTTCCCATCGATTTGTTTTATTTTTTCAGCAATAATATTCTAAAGCAATTTTCGTTTTCAACTACTTCAGATCCCTACTTTCGTTTCGTCAACTCTGTAAACACCTACCAAACAAAGTACAATGGCTGAAAAACCGAAACGTCCTCTGTCCGCCTACATGTTGTGGTTGAGCTCTGCCCGCGAACAGATAAAGAAGGAGAACCCCGGTATCAAGGTGACAGAGATCGCTAAGAAGGGCGGTGAGCTATGGAGAGCAATGAAGGATAAGAGCGTAAGAACCTTTTTTATTTTCCACTCAATATTTATATGTTTTCGTCTAACATTTAATTTTTGTTTTCTATCCTCAGGAATGGGAGAACAAGGCCGCCAAGCAAAAGGATCAGTATAACAAACTTGTCCATGAGTTCGAGCAGAATGGTGGCAGCAAGGACGCCGGTAAGAAAAAGAGTAAGACTGCAAAGAAGGCTGCACCTAAGAAAGGCAAAAAGAATGACGATGATGACGACGACGACGACTCCGGCGAGGAAAGTGATTGAACTAATAACTTAAGTAAAATAAACAAAAACTGACAACAGCAAAAAAATCTGTTTTAATTCACTTAGCGTTGTAGTTATCCCTCCCTTTGGTTGGTGGGCTTGACGGTATTGCAAACATCATCACATTCAATCAATTAGCGTTACAATTTGATAAAGATATGCGTTACAGTTTTTAGTTTCATAATTGAATTAAATGAATAATATAGGGAACGACTTGAATAAGATGTTGATTGCATTACGCTCCAACATCCGGGGTTGGAGAGGCCGGTAGGGCTTAACTGAGCTCTTTTTTATGTTTTATTTTCATACTACCGGCCCTTATTACCAGTGTGAAGTGAAAATTGAGTAGAGTAAACGTATCCCAATTGGGTTTCACACGATGACAATAAATGAACGGTAAATCGAATCCATCTTTGACGTTTATTGGTGGTTTGTGTACCATGGAATACTGTGGAATGAAATAGAATATTGTAGAATATAATAAAATAATAATGACCGAACCAATGAGCAAACCACTGATAGCTGTCAAACGATGTTCATCCAGTTTATATTGTGAGGATGTATCGTTTGGGACCTGATGGGTGAGATGATGTGTGAATGAAATGTAAGAGTGAGTGCATGCAAGAACGGTAATAAAGGCCACTGTTTCAGCTCAGGACTAACGATCGACCAATAGAAGAGATAGAAATTGGGTAACGGTACCCCCATTCATCTCAAATCCATTAGTCATTTCATGTACGAAAACCATTAGTTAGAGTGAGATCTGTTATCTCTGTTTGATAGATTAATTTCAAGAATAACATGAAACCTGGAGCGTTTTTTTTTTTTTTTTTTTTGTTCGTTAAAACAGCAGTATTGAATCATTTCTGAACTACTTTTATGTTCCATTGCTTCTTACAGACGAGGCAAAGATTTTGTATTCGATTTTATCTCAATAAATTTATTGAAAGTCGAGTAATCGGTAAAATAACATGGTGACTCTACTAATGAGATGACTATTGACACACAAATTTTAGTTAGAATCTATTAGAATAGAAATAGTAACTCAATGTTGTGATGCTTGCTTGTGGAATACATGTAGGTATGTATGCATGTGTGTATGTGTATGTGCCTGTGTGTATGTAAGTGTTTTTGTGTGTACAACATACATCATACCGTTCCCTCGGGTGTGTTGTATCAAATTGGTTGTGACACATTTCGATTGCGAGTCAGTGTACCAGATGTTCAAAAGTGCCTGAGCGGATGGTAATATACTGTCAAGAATCAACCGAAGATAACGAAATGTGAACATGCTGTAGATATACTATTAAACCCAAGTGTTATTATCATTTAAATAAAAACGCATGTCCTCAGTTCTTATCCGTCAAACCATGATGAGCTGCCCTACAAAGATCAATGAAACACTAATTTTTTTTTTTTTTTTTTTTTTGGAAACGGATGACTGGATGAGGAACAAGAAATACGAAAATGCTGAAAGAATTAGAAAGGAATATTGGAAGCAACATAACATGCCAGCTAAAGTACGGAGTGAAAAATGACAACAAAAGACACGAATCACAGCTGAATAGAACACTGGAATTAAGGTAAAACAGAATACAAGCTATGAACAAAGGTAAGAAAACCAACATGAAGAAATAATAGAAACTGCTGGGTAACAATGTAATTTCCTCATATTGAAAGAGGCGTTTATATGGCGCGCATGCGCTAATTCGGCCTGATACAAATTAACGGGGAGGGCAATACATTTTGGACAGGGCTGTAAAAAGCTGATTGGAACCCTTTCCCCACCAAAATGTAATATAAGGAAACTATAAGGAAACTTAGCGTTGTAGTTATGAACTTCTCAATATCGTTTATATCACATTAATTTAAATTAGCGAAAATCGTTAAAGTCATTATTAGAAAATTGATGTCAGTTCTATTCCGGAATTCAGATAGGTTTTTTAGACTATACCATTGAAACACTAACCCAGGGGTGGAATCATGTAAGGTGATAAGTGACTATCACCTCCTGGTGATAAAGAGGTGATCACCAGAATGTCTTTTACTATCACCATCACCGGTGATTGAGCTAACTTCACTCATATATCACCTGTCAAGAAACGTCAATTTTTCAGGAGTAAAATATGAATGTGGCGTATACCGTTGATATTTAGAGGAGTAACATATGAAAGTGGCGTATACCCATATAATATTTTAAAATCTAAATTTTTATTCCTATAGTTTTCAATCCTTTTCATTAATTCGAGTCATGTTTATCAATGATGATTTGTATCGATCGAAGAGTAACGCTGAAAAAAATTACCTGCGCATAAACAAATGAAAAAATTCACTTGTTGGTTTAATTTAGTGCCGATTTTTATTTTTCAATGGAAATCAATGTCACAGTCAATTCTTTGGGATAAATTTGAAAGCTTTGACACGAATTGTTAGATCTTCTTGATGTTTCACAACGGATGGCATTCCTCTCGAATGAGAAAGATCCGTTAAATAATTTCTTGTATAGTTTTCATTCACTTTACGATTATGTCATTTCACAGAGCTTTCAAATGCTACCTCCATTTTGGAAATTTTACCCACCGGTACTACGAATATCCACTATGATTAGCAGCAACCAATTGTCCAAAAATATTGCCTTATTTAGTTCAACTCACAAGAAGAAAATTAAGAACGCAGTTTAATCTTTTTTACTCGTTCAGTTGAACGAGACTGATATGTCGCTCACTAAGTCACGGCCATCTAATTCTACTGAAAATGTTAGCATAGATTTTTTATGTTACGTTATGTGCAACATGAGATGTCTACATTCATAAACTTATCACTTTTCCAGAAAGCAATTTATCTTTGACTCTACGAATACCCCAATGATATTCCTTCAAATAATAATTACAACATAAATGAATTGATTTAATTGATAAATACTACCGTTCATTCTATGAATTCTTTATACCTTATAAACTAAGTTCTTTTCATTTTGGTATTTAATTTTGACACAATATCAGTACGAATTTTATTAAAAAATTATCCTCTTCGATCAATATTGGTAGGTTGTTTATATCAGTGGCTTAAAATTCACCTAACGGACAATAATTTATAAAGCCACTTCTCAAAAAATCAAATGACTACTGAAAGTGATAACTAAAATGCTATCACCTCCATTTTGACATGAAGGTGATTAAATCGTGGTGACTATCACCTTACGTAATGCCAACGTTTGATAGTGATGTTAGCCTCTCAGCAGTGGTGACAGAACTTGGTGATTATCACCTTACATGATTCCAAATTTTCAAAAGTGATAATCACTTGGTGATAATCACCTTACATGATTCCACCCCAGGGGTTCCCAAATTTGAACCAAATGAGCAGATATCCACCCTCATTCTTGTTTACGGCCGTATGCGATACGTTCGAAAGTATAGCAAATTCGTATTCCCGTTTACGTTCGAATCAATCACACTTTTAAACATCGTACATGCATAAAAACAACGCCCATCCAACTTTAAACTATCAGTTCTGGTACAGATTTGAGTTGTAAATAAAAATCTTTGATATCGTTTGTTATTTGACTTGTTTTTTTCACTGATTTTGTATCATCATGTTTGCTTACGTCCGTATCGACCATACGACGAACACATGCTTTCCAACGAATGCAAACAAGCCATTCTTGTTTTCACTCGATTCCTGTGCAAAAGAAGGATCGGCATCGCATGCTACATAATAAATAAATATCGCACTCAGGACCAATTTCATTCATGTCGGTAAATGAAATTTTCAAATTAAACTTCATGCAAAGTAAAAAAAGTTTTTAAAATAGCAGTCCGATCAGTTGTATCGGCGAAAAATATTTTGCATTTTTCTTGCAATTTTGTCATGTTTTCGATAGTCTTCATATTTATTACATTGGTAAAATCAAGCATTCAATATTTTTATAAAGCATGTTTACCCATGGCGTATTTTCCATATAGTACCTAATAGATGTAAAATTTGATGCGTTAAAACTTGGAACCGAGCATATATTCAAAGGCTCGCCAGAGAAAAAGAGCATTTTACTGTACTGCTATGCTTTCTAAATGTTCTATGCAAAACACAAATTTATGATTTGATTGCAAATCACCTTTAGACTCGAAATAAATTTGTTAGAAATCGGTTAAACTTTTTTTAATGTGTTCGAACGATTCATTCGCAACATAAAACTGACGAATCGAAACCACGGCATTTCGTCTATTCGTCCGTAAACGAGAATGGAACTTTTCGTTCGTACGAATGATGTTCGAAAACACGTTTCGTTTGAATCTAAAATGACATACATTCTAGCGTTTCGCATATGGTTAATCACAAGAATTGGACTGATTTCATCCAGGCTTAGCATTTATTTTAAGAAGTTTACTGTCGTCGGTTTACTGATATTTGAATATTTTGTAGCAAACGAGTCGCGTTCGAATTTATTCGAGTGAAAACAAGAATGGCTTATTCGTATTCGTTCGAAAGTACCCGTTCGTCGTATTGCGGATACGGACGTAAACAAGAATGAGGGTGATCATCAATACCATCATATTTTGTGTTGAAGATGTTGGGGAATGCCAAATCACTATTAAAAATCTTTTCCAAACGAAATTATCCTATGTATGATAAATCATACGCTGGGACAATACAGTAGCAACAAAATTATAAGAAACATGCCTATATTTAGAAAGAGGTAAATTTATAGACGATTCAATGTCTTTTAAACAGTATCGGCACCGGATGGCACAATGAAAACAGAAAAATTTGGTGCATTTCGTCCAAAATATACCTTCGTTTCGGTTTTTAGCGGATTGTCATTGATAATATAATTATTTGCATATATTGTATTATAAGCTGCAATAAACAACTTCATTTGTCGATGCCTTTCATTCAAATTCAAAACCCGATCAGCGCTGCCAACTATACCGAAAGATATTGTACAGATAGATTTTTCCGCCAAATACAGATTTTTGTAAAAAACAGTTGACAGCACTGAACCCGATACCTTTCATTCAAAACCTAACCTTACCCAATTTCATACCCTTACACGAGTCATTAAACATTACTAAAATATAATATCATTTTAATGAACATGTAATGGTGCAGTAATGACGAGATTTCTATCAAATTTGAAATACATCATTGCTTAGTCATCATTAAAAATGACAAAAATAATGCTCGTGTAAGGGCCGCTATTAATTTCTGAAGATTTTCCATGTTTAATTGTAGTTTACACTAAAAAAAGTAGTAGTAATCACTTTGAAATCGATTTTCTTCTACTCCGAGTGTACTTTTATTGCTGATATCTATTTCGATCGTCCCACGACAAAAGGGCCTAACTGCAAATGACAGTTTCTCTTTGTTTACTTTTTCTTTCACGATTTACCGAACTGATATTATATTTGACGTTTTACTCTTCGCAAAACTTTCAAGGTAAAACCACAGACTAACAGACAGGACACTCAAATTAGATTCTTCAATCTTTTTAACGGTCATTTCGAATATTCCTTTATTTGGGACAGTACTCACATGTGTCATGATGGCGCCACGTTACCCTATCAAAAACATCCTATCTGTCATCTAGACTGTGTTTATTTTTTTCATTTATCAACAGAGTTGCCATTCATACAGAATTACCAGTAATGTATTGATTTGTATACGTCCATGCGAATTTCATGCAGGATACAGATTTAATACATATTGCCAAAACTATGCCTACTTCTCATCCTCCAACGCAATACAAAATCGAACCCGTTTTGTTACAATATTTACTTGCTTCTGGTCTGCCGCCACTTAATTTCGGGTGAAAATTACCAACACAATAAAAAATAATCTAGATGAGCAACGTTGAGAAAAATAAATGGTTACCTTCTAACATCGCGAAAAAGTTAAATATATTATCAACGTAATCCAATAATTTATTGTGACGATTCATTTTCAAATATTTTGATGAAATCAGGCATCCCTGCAAGCAGCTGATCGGTGTTGACAAATGAGGGGAAACCAACTAGTAAAAAAAACTTTTACGTAACACAAGGGGTGTACAGATAGTAAATAGTTCGCGCAGTACAATATAGGTGGAACTAGTGCATCACGAAAAATTATTTTTATAAGAATTTACTTATACTGTCATGTCTGTTAGTCTGTGGTAAAACTACAAGCTTTCGATTTATATTGGAAACTTTAGAAAATGTGCAATAATGGCTGCGTAGTAATCAAAAGAGAAAGTAAACAAAGAGAGGCTCTCATTTGCAGTTAGGCCCTTTTGTCGTGGGACTATCGATTTGTACTATTAAATACACGATAAAAATGTTGCGAATGACTACTGCCGATATGAAAATTTCCGAAAGAATCCATTTTTCATAGACAGGTGTCGCTACCGGTAAATCAGCTTTGCGACAATTAGCCCTTATTATCAGATCCGAATGGATTCCGAATCGGCGAGAAATTTTCATTCGGAATTCCATGTGGAAATCATGTGGAATTCCGAATCAATTCCAACTCCAGTGCAACAACCGATTCCGAATGAATTTCGCCTACAACCGGTTGATTCGGAATTGAGTGAGAAGATGCGGACTCAAATGTCATTTCGTCTTTTTCTTCTTTCCCGATTTTGCACGTTTTCGTGCTAATTTTCAGTTTATTTTTAAACGAAAACATTATATAACTGAATATAAAAATTTAAATCTTCATGTTTTTCGGATATACAGAACTAGTAAATAACCAGTTCTTCTTAGAATTCCAACATAAACTGTTGAAATTCGCTGGAAATTAACAAAACAGCCTACCTTAGTCAGCATCATCCATTCCTCTAGCTGGAGTGTAGTGAAATGGCTTTAGAGATGGGCAATTCGCTCCTGAGCTGTTCCAGTGAATCGAATCATTGAAGTGAGCTGACAGCTCACAGCTCTTTTCAAAAGAACCGCAGCTCATCAGCTCACTCATTTGCTACCCAGTTCACTGCATTATGACGAAGGGAACACGCTACGAGCTGATCGGATCTTCGGCTCTTTAAGAGATTCAATTTAGTCGACATCAATTAAAGATAAACTAATTCGCATTGCATTCATTGCATCATTGCAAATCAATGATTCAATTTCTATCATGCATATGAAAGAAAACCGGTGCATAAGAAAAACGGCGCACAAAATGAACTTTAAGTTCAAACTAAAAGAGCTGATGAGCTGATACATCGAATCGATTCACTTTGGTGAGCTGATCGGTTCGGAGCTGTTCACCAAAATGAGCTGTTTTGCACGCCTCTAAATGGCTTGAGTCGCCTGAATTTTACACTAACACATTCATAAAATGATCGCATATTCAATGACATTTATAATGTCACTGTCAATCAGGTTGATCGAGCAGCCAGCTCAGGCGAAAATTCTAGCACTGAACCGATCGAGCACTAAAAAATCATGCAGTCGAGTAAGAATTCATTGCTCATTCCGTCATTTCGATAATGTGGGAATGTGCCAATCGGCAAAGACACCATATTAACAAGATAGTCAGCTCTCACATTTCCCAAACAAATCATTGGCAACATCCTTTTTTGCGAACATGGTGCCCTCAGGCGAGTCCGCATCGAATCTCGTACATAGAAGCAGGGGAGAGAAATGTCAAATTCGTGCGCGCCAAAATAGCAGCACTGCGCACCCATACAATTGACATGATATATTGAATGTGATGCCGTGCGATGGCGTTGCTGAACTGAAGATTGATTTCGCTCCAAGCTGACAGGGTCTGCAATCGGCTAACGATATGCGTTGGAAAAAATATTTCTGTATTATCCCACCGTATGATATATCATACGTTGAAATGTTAACATTTTTTTATTGTTTAACATACATTTTTGGAATTTCGCTACAGAAACAACTAATTTGAATCTTTGACAATGGTTTGTCAAACGATGGAAGTATTACCTATGGTTTTGAACAAAAGATTCACACAAATATGTTGCTTACTTTTCTTTGGTAATTTTTGTGAACTTTGCAAGGTTATAATACAAATAAAACGTTGACATTTGAGAACAATTTTAAAATACAAAGAACTTAGAAGTGTAAACTATCAACTAGTGCTCTAGTAAAGCTGTTAGGTATTAAACTTCTAAAGTAAACATGTATTAAATATAGGAAGTTTTGCGTATAATATATCATACGCTGGGACCCCAAGTAACCACGACGCATTATAACTTTACATTAATTCAGCTTTAAAAATTCGTGTAAAATTTGATTAAATGCAGCGGATTTACACATGTTTTTACAATGCTATTATAAAGCTGAAAAGGGCGATTATTAGACTCTTATAGGATTATCACTCTTCTAGTTATTATTAAAATTTCGTTGCTCTAAGTTATAGCATTGAATGTCGATATATAGCACGGCTGAAGGTTGTTGTAAAATAATGCTCAGCTACATTTTGAATGCAAATTTAATGCACATTGCTATAAAGTATGTAGGATTAGTGTAATTATACATTAACAATGTAAAAATAAAGTTGTAAATGAGCAGTGATATAATGCATATGGTTACTTGGGACATAATGGGCTAATGTTGTTGTGAAACACTTTTTTTTCAATTAATACGTTTATTTCATAAGACAATATACATAAGTTTTCCTCGCCGTAACATCCGCAATACATAGTACCTTAAACCTTATACATTTTGAATATCATATATTTATGTCGGAATTCATTAGTTAATCTAAACACTGTTTTTATGAAGCGATTTGCTATTATTAATTACATTAAAAATAAACATTTATTCTGTACATAATTTTATAACTGTTTCAGGTTTGTTTGTATCAATTCATCACTTTTATTCAATGTTAGATAGCGGTCTTTTGGTTGAACTCATAGAAGAGGAAGGAGGCTAACATAGAATAAACATTAAATTGGAACTTCAATGGACTTAATGAAACGATAAAGAAGTTTCATGTAATGAAGGTCATGACAAGCAAGAATGTCGCGAACTGGGGCATTGGATAGTCTACCTTGAGTACGCAAGGAATTTATTAGTTGAGATCTGACATCACGGTACTCCATGCATGTCCAAATGATACGATCAATATTGCGGTAACCTTCGCCACAAGCAAAATGATTAGTCTCGGGAAGTCCAATTCGAAGGATTGTAACGTGTAGTTATTGGACATAAGTCTGGACATCACACGAATGAAATCCCTACACACATCCAGTCCCCTGAACCATGCCTTTGTCGGTATTTTAGGAATAATTGAGTGCATCCACCGACCCAGATTATCTCCTTCCCAAGAAGCTTGCTAGCTGGCAAGTGTTCTTTGACGAGACGCGCTATAGAATTCGTTGAAAGCAATCGGTCGCTCATAAATTTCACTCTCAATAGCACCACGTTTGGCTCTTTCATTGCCTGTAATGGAGCAATGAGCCGGGTCCCAAACTGTTGTGATTTGATAATTATTATTCAATATACCGTTCAGGTAATGTCTTATATTGCCCAAGAAAAACGATTCATTTTTGACAGCAGTGCTTGATCAACTGGCTTCAATTGCGCTGAGACTATCTGTGAAGAGGAAATAATGTGAAAATTACACTCAAGCTATAATGAATTGCTGTTAACTCTGCTTTGTAAACAGATGCAGGTTCTTAAAGCCTGAATGAGGCCGAAACATTATAGTTGAGCATACCAAACCCTGTCGCCTCTTCAATTTGTGATCCCAAGTAACAATTCGAATGCCTTATGGTTTTGATTATAATTTATAGGAGTTTTGTAATTGATTTTTCAATCACTACCTGTTTTATGCCAACTATAATAAGTGTCTCTTTTAACCAGTAATATCATAGTTTTCAAAGCTTCTATAAAACCCTTTACCTGCACTAAAAATAAAATAAAAATAAAACAATTTGCACTAGAATAAAACCATGCAAACACTCTTAATATTGCTTTCAAACATTTTCTTTAAAACATTATTGCCAGTTAAATTCTTTCATAAATCTAGTTTTGTGTGTGTGCGTGTTCATTCTATGACAATTTCACTCAGAGTAAATTTGAGGGTTCTAAAGTACATTTATGACACAATAGTTGTAGGCTATTTGATTTATTGCTTCTTAGGTTAAGTGTAATTTGCATTAAAAGGAATTTCATGGCCGCCATTATGATGTTCTATATCGTAGCATTTATTGACATCAAATAAACTTAGAAATGCAAAAACGAGGAAATATGTTGGACTTTCATGATTCATTTTCAGATCGTATGCACAAGTTTTATCGCCACAGAATAGTTTTATACGAAAATGACGATGAATCACAAAAAATAATTTTCATAAATCATGGAGACTTTCGCAAAAACCGCATTTATTTCAAGGCGATTAGTTATAATTCTTATTTTTATCCTTACATTCACGATAAAAATAAAAGCGCATAAAGTTTTTACGTTCGGAAATGGTCTCAAACTCGTAATTAAAATATAATATATTCTTACTGATTGCACTCAAAGTAGACATGACACACATAGTCAAGAAAAATATCATCAAAACGACAGTTTATTCATAACGGAATTCATTCCATCCAAAGAAATTTAATGTTGGTCGTAAAGCTGGTTTCAAAATTTTCTTGAATTTGGAGTTTTAAAGCAGGTTTATGCTGATTCTTCATTTGGATTTATAAACCTTATGAAGAATGGTCCACTTTGCAGGAACATGCTCTTATAGAGGTTTTCAGTAGGTTTTCGTGGAATTTAAAGTTTTATTGCAAGATTTATTATGTAGCATTGAAGACAGCTACAACCCACATTATCAGATCCGAATGGATTCCGTATGGATTCCGAATCAATTCCGAATCGGCGAGAAATTTTCATTCGGAATTTCATGTGGAAATCATAATGAATTCCGAATCAATTCCAACTCCAGTGCAACAACCGATTCCGAATGAACCGGTTCGCCTACAACCGGTTGATTCGGAAATCATTCGGAATTGAGTGAGAAGATGCGGACTGAATTGTCAATTAATTCGTCTTCTTCTTCTTCTTTTCTGATTTTGCACGTTTTCGTGTTGATTTTCAGTTTAGTTTTAAACGAAAACATTATATAACTGAATATACAAATTTAAAACTTCATGTTTTTCGGATATACAGAACTAGTAAATAACCAGTTCTTCTTAGAATCCCAATATAAACTATTGAAATTAACAAAACGGCCTACACTGAGCCAAATTTTCTTCTTCACATTATATGATATTCTAATGATTTTTTACTATTAGCATTGCCAACGATAGCTACAAGGTGTATTCAACATCATGTCAAATATATATGATAATCTTTTGAAACATAAAACTTTTCTTAACGTTATTTCCACAAGGTTGTCATATAACGAATGAAATTTCCAGCCTGAGTCAAATTTATTGGCGTGCCTTGTAACTATTACTAGATATCCACACAACATACATTGGAAGAATTCATGAAGCGCATATTATATTCACTTCAAATTTATATAGATAGGTTCATCTATATCATAGGAGTGTATTTTTAAATTCATATATAACTTTTGATGTAGGTTTTACCAGTTCAATATAGCATTTTGAACTATTCTATTTGATCAAATGATTGCCATTTGATTGGCCAAGTGATACGTATAAGATTCAAATTAAAAAGACTGGGATTATGGTGTTTATGGAAATCGAAAACTACAATAGAAATAATTATCAAAAAAATATTGCTATATTTTTCGTATATAAAGCGTTCCATAATATGTATAATTTCATTTTAATATTTAAACTACACTTACTTCTTTGGAAATGACTGATTTCATCTGATATTGACTGTTACCAGATGAATCAGATGCAGTACGAATAGCAGATAATCGCAAACTTCTACTTTTTGAGGATTTATTCTATACTAGCGGTCAGTTCCGTAAGGGAGCACCTCCTGATATTTGTGGAGGAGAAGTGGGATTCCGAAACTGAAAATCAAAAAATTAAATCCTCTTACTAGATAGACAGACTAATGAAACGTACCGGATATTTATTTCATGGTCCGTTAGAGCATATCCTTGAACGAAGTTGAATGAGCTATCTTGTCAGCAATTTAAAATAACATTGACAACTTCCTAAAAAACTGTTTGCTGAAGTTATATGATATGATGAATATCGAGGACACAACTCTTTCTTCAGCTTCATGCAGTACTATTCACGCATATGTTTTCGTAAAAACAAACTCCATTATATATCTAAGTTAAAATATTATCGCAATAAAACTTGCTATTTTCTTCAGCTTAAGAAAGCAGTGTACCTTTTTCTTCCTTTTCGCAGATTTTATATACGCTTCCAATAAAGGTTATAGGTTTTCATATGACTTTTATTAAATATAATAAGCATGCAATCCATAGAAAAATGTAATGAATATTAAAATTATATTGGCTTAAGTTTTATCGACTTTTCGCATAACTTGTATATGGTAATCTTATTAATATCATAAAGATTATTAGGATATAAAATTTATTGAACATAAGTTAAATTTTATATAGAGTTCCATTAATGGTCATAAGTTGTCATATATGTTTTATGGAATATCATCTACATACGATTTATATTACACATCCAATGAATATAAATTATGTAACGTGTGAGGTTTCATCGGATTTCCATATAAATTATATGGAATATTCTTATAATTTTCATTATGGTAAAGTCTATTTACATTTAACGTACACTTTAAATAACGATTATAGGTTTCCATATAACCTTTATAAATTATATTGTGCATATGATTCATATGACAATTCTAATGAAAATAAATAAGATTTTCATTTCAGTGTACCTCAGTCAGCATCATCCATTCCTCTAGCTGGAGTGCAGTGAAACGGCTTAAGTCGCTTAAATTTCACACTAACACATTCATAAAATGAGCGAATATTCAATGACATTTATAATGTCACTGTCAATCAGGTTGATCGAGCTGCCAACTCAGGCGAAAATTCTAGCACTGAACCGATCGAGCACTGAAAAATCATGCAGTCGAGTAAGAATTCATTACGCATTCCGTCATTTCGATAATGTGGGAAGTATTTAATAATATTAAAAATGTTACTTGGGATCCGTCCGTGTAAAACATTTTCTCAGAGTCAATATCCCTGCGAACTTACTTGAAAAATTTTTTGGGATTTTCATCGAGCGTAGGTGATCCGGGATTCCATGCACATCGCGCTGCATTGATATGTCGAAAAATAACATCGAGTCAGGGAAATTTAGAAAGCTATCACGAATGAATATACCTTGAAGGGTTGATTTCCTGTGATATATGGTTAAAATTAGAGTGCCTATAACCAGAGTGACGACATCTCATCCGTAATGTTGGCAACAATTCAAAACATTCCATTAGCTTTACATTGAATTGACAGGTCGTTTGCTCGTTTGGAACTGGAAGCTGTCATTCCAAACGAACAGCTGTCGCCACTCTGATTATAGTCACTCTAGTTAAAATATACTATTATGAATCTTGTTTGGGATTGAAGCTCAACTAGCCTTTCGACGTTATTAATATCCAGGGGATTCAGTGTTTCACATCTTATTAGCAGCCGTGATGAAAGCTCCCAAAAACGAGCTTTCAATGGTAGAACCAAATACAAATAATAATACCCCTAAGTCCCATATAAACGAACCGCCAATGTTTGGTTCACAGCCTGAACAAGTAAGCCTAGCAAATTACTCCCTTTCGTTACGATAGTCTGAAAATGTGGAAGGAGATCGTTTCTGGCAACTAGGGATGTCGGAAATTTCGAATTACTCGATTATTCAATAATCGAGTATAATTTTGAAACTAATCGATTGAAATTTATTCGATTATCTGGGTTATTAATCGATTACTCGATTATTCATTCGATTATTACTATGGGATTTTTTAATTATTCGATTAGCTCAATAATCGAATATTAATTTTAAGCTATTCGATTAAATATTACTCGATTATCAGGGTTATTAATCGATTACTCGATTAATCGATCGATATTACGACATCCCTACTGGCAACGCTTTATGCTAGTTGCTACGGCGCAAAACAAGTTTGTTTGTTTATGTTTTCCGTTGTTGTATTGCAACAAATTCAAAGATACACTCCAGCTAATCGATGAATGAAGAATTGCGATATTTTTTAGCAGTGATGGGACTTTATTTCATAGACGGGCCTTGGTGTGGAACATGGGTACGATTCGTATACGTACCACGGAAACAGCGATTAGCGCTCTACACGATAAAATAAAAGTTAAAAGAGAAACAAATGCAAGCTGTGTATGCATTTTCGCAATAGTCACTCATATATGCGTGACCCAGACAAATTGATTATAGCCCGAACGGTGGCAGACACAACAGTTTTTCTTTCATGATGGATAAACTTATTAATTGAATTATTTTCTATCAGTATTATGACGTAAAGGTTCCCCGCATTTAGCAGATGTTGGAAAAATTCCTACTCCTCTGACGGGAGTGATTTGCAATGTGAAGAACGGATGGCTACCATAACGATTCGGTGAACAGTGCCGAGACATTCTAACATATAATACTGAGCAATTTCCGAAAAGCCAAGGAGCAAATTTCTGAAAAGCCAAGGAGGACAAAAAACAAAATCCGATATGGAATAACCATATCTCATACACAACAACATAGTTCAAGTTTATTTTTCACTACAATAAACAGTAACTATGGTGAACTTGTTCTTGCCCTTCAGTGTTGCTAGTTTTATAGAAAACTCGTTAAAGTACATTGTCACTCTGACAGTGTATCATGACAGTGTACCGCACGATGCAAAATGTGTCCTTGAAAATTTGTCGAAGTACTCCGTATTATAATTTGTATTTGGTAGAACTCCCGCCAGAACTTCAAGATTCATTGTATGTGTCGAATGCATGCAGTCTAAGCAATTCGCTAATAACGGTACTGAATTCCTTTACGTTTGATAATATGATAGTTTGTAGCGGAACGAAAGCACTCAGAAAAATATATGGCACATTCAAAAAAATTTCATGTAAAACCAAACATATTTCTATATTGTTTCATTGTTTACTATACATACTGATCGATTCAACCAAATAACATGGTTGAATTTAACAACGATGACTGATTGATACCACCATGAATATCTATATTGAATCAACCAACAAATCGTAAGGACAATCATTCTCTAATTTGAAAAATAAATTTTCGAAAATATAATTTAGTTGATTTGAAAATATTCTTGCAAAAACAAATAGTTATCAGTTATTGAATGAAACAGCGATTAAGGCCATCGTCCAAGTACCATGCGCGCGGGTGGTTTTAGGAAATTTTCGATGGAAATTTTGAAAAATTTGACTAAACCAAAAACATACAGACCTTTGAAATACTTTTATCTATCTACAGGGTGAAAATGACTAGAAAATTCGGAGGATTTTCCGAGTCTTATCAAAAATAGCGCTGAAACAATGAGCTTTTTTTTGTAATTTTTCACAATTATTTGAAAAAATAATTCGATGGAATGAAATTTTTTTTTCACAAAAAAACTCATGCTGGCAACAAGGATCACATTCGGAAACATTTTTGGAAAACCTTTTCACGCTTTTCATGGAAAATCAACGAATTTCATATAACCGATTTCGTGGAAATTTTTTAAATTCGTGGATTTTCTATGAAAAGCGTGAAAAGGTTTTCCAAAAATGTGTCCGAATGTAATCTTTGTATCCATCATAAGGTTTATTTGAAAAAAAAAATTATGTCATCGCATTATTTTTCCAGATAATTGCGAAAGATCACAAAAACACTCATTCTTCAGAGCTATTTTTGATAAGACTCGGAAAATCCTCCGAATTTTCCAGCCATTTTCACCCTGTAGATAGATAAAAGTATTTCAAAGGTCTGTATGTTTTTGGTTTTCTCAAATTTTTCAAAATTTCCATCGAAAATTTCTTAAAACCACCCGCGCGCATGGTACTTGGACGATGGCCTTAAGTTGAATATAAAATATTCTAGCCAAAGTTGATTTCTCATTTATTTTGGAAAAACAAATTTAATGTGTTTGGAAAATTTACTCAATAAATAAACTTGAAAACATACTCATGTTTCGAGCTCTGTAACAAACCTTGTCGCTTGAAAATTAAGATTGTGAATATTGGTAGTCATTTTTTGACTTGTACAATACTGGCATCTGCTAACTGTTCTTTAAAATGTCTATTTGTGTCAAGAGGATCGATGTATTTTTTTAAGTGACGAAGAAATGAATACCTCGGACAGAATCTTCTGTTACAGTTGTACACTGTGCAGATATATACTTCGACCGGTTCATGGAATCAGCGCAGCTGACTAATAAACAGTAGAGGACAACTCGTTTTCGATTGACAAAATTCATCGACACAACTAAACCACAGACTAACAGACAGGACACTCAAATTAGATTCTTCAATCATTTTAACGGTCATTTCGAATATTCCTTTATTTGGGACAGTACTCACATGTGTCATGATGGCGCCACGCTACCCTATCAAAAACATCCTGTCTGTCATCTAGACTGTGTTTATTTTTTTCATTTACCAACAGAGTGGCCATTCATACAGAATTACCTGTAATGTATTGATTTGTATACGTCCATGCGAATTTCATGCAGGATACAGATTTAATACATATTGCCAAAACTATTTACATAATTGTGCCTATTTCTCATCCTCCAACGCAAGACAAAATCGAACCCGTTTTGTTACATTATTTACTTGCTTCTGGTCTGCCGCCACTTAATTTCGGGTGAAAACTACCAACACAATAAAAAATAGTCTAGATGAACAACGTTGAGTCAAATAAATGGTTACCTTCCAATATCGCGAAAAAGTTAAATATATTATCAACGTAATCCAATAATTTATTGTGACGATTCATTTTCATATATTTTGATGAAATCAGGCATCCCTGCAAGCAGCTGATCGGTGTTGACAAACGAGGGGAAACCAACTAGTAAAAAAACTTTTACATAACACAAGGGGTGTACAGATAGTAAATAGTTCGCGCAGTACAATATAGGTGGAGCTAGTGCATCACGAAAAATTATTTTTTATAAGAATTTACTCATACTGTCATGTCTGTTAGTCTGTGACTAAACCTCATGCTTACTTAAGTTTACGAAGAGTCGCAGCTAGTGGAACGAGGTGCAATTTTCCTTGTTCTCTCGCGTCACTGTAGAAAACTGCTTGAGCTTGGGTACGAAAATCGAGAAACCGACTGAATTAGTGATCGCTGTGTGTCGGGTATTGGTGATTAAAATTTGTTTTAATTTTTGCACAGCAGACCCCAATTGAGCAACTTCATCAATTCCTGTCACAATCACAGGAGGCAAATTCGGAAATTTTTCACGTTTCTACAAGAAATAAAATATATCAAGCAACTTACCAAGGAATTCCGCCACTTATTAAGACTATAGATAGCCGATCAGCTAGAGTGCCTATAACCAGAGTGACGACATGTCATCCAAAATGTTGACAACAATTCAAATCATTTAATCCGAAATGTTGGAATTCGCGTTAGCTTTGCATTATATTTGACAGGCCGTTTGCTCGTTTGGAACACAGCTGTCGTCACTCTGGTTATAGGCACTCTACGATCAGCCAGCATCAAAACTGGTAAGAGAGCTTCGTAACTATTTGCTAAAAAAAAGAATTAGACAATATTTTGATATTTATATGAAAAAACTCACCAACAAACTCATTAACTGCACTAGTTGATGTGTGGTTCTAGACCAGAACTTAGTTGCTACGTTTCACCTCATTCCATGACCATTAGCATAAATCAAATAAACATAGATTTCTCACTGTACGGTGACACTAACAGCACCTCTAGTGACAAACGGGTGTACTTTTTTCCATTAGCTACTGTTGTTGTGTTAAATGCGCAGGCAACTTTTTGCATGCATTTTAGGAGCATTTACGCACCCATTCTCCACCAGACGGTGCTTTTGGTGTTACGGGTTGCTCAACTACATTACTATTACACTGGGAAATCTATGTTTATTTGATTTATGCCATTAGCTACCAGTACATCTCCATCACAGCAAACGTTTGCGACGTTTGACATTTTCAACATTATCATTATTGGACACAGTAGAGAAAGAACGTTTTTGTGTTGGACTGGCCTTATTGGAAATTACAGGAACTCTAAAATCACACAATGGCGATCCTGCCAGGAGACGAAAGTTAGTTTGATCATCATAGCAAGTCGACGGAAAAAAAATTCTAAAAAAAAACGCAGCATCTAGTGCAAAAAGAGAATAGCGGACCTTACACTATTATTAAAAGTGTCATTACTAAAAAATAATGTCATTTTTATGAACGTGTAATGGTGCAGTAATGACGAGATTTCTATCAAATTTGAAATACATCATTACTTAGTGATCATTAAAAATGACATTAATAATTCTCGTGTAAGGGCCGCTAATAGGTAAGAAAATGAATGTATCTTATTTATACATGGGAAAACAAAACGACCATAGGTGGTCATTTTACGTGGCAGCCGCGATTTGGAAGACATTTTATAGCGATGCGGGACGACCGCTGTGGAACACTTTTACGCGGAGGAATTTTAGTGCGGATCGGGACAAACGCTGAGAAATATTTGGACTCGAACCAGGATAGCCGGGAAAAATTTTAGTGCAGATCGGGACGACAGCTGAGAAAAATTTTTACGCGGACCGGGACGGCCGTGAGGAGTTTTAGTGCGGACCGGGACAACCGCTGAGAAAATTTTTTACGCGGTCTCGGACGGCCTTGAGGAGTTTTAGTGCGGATCGGGACAACCGCTGAGAAAAATTTTTACGCGTACCGGGACGGCCGTGAGGAGTTTTAGTAGGGATCGGGACGACTGTTAAGAAAATTTTTTACGCGTACCGGGACGGCCGTAAGGAGTTTTAGTAGGGATCGGGATGACCGGTGAAAAAAATTTGGACGAGGACGCGGATAGCCGTGAGGAGTTTTAGTACGGATCGGGACGACCGATGAAAAAACTTGGACGCGGACCGCGATGGCCGTGAGGAGTTTTAGTGGGGATCGGAACGACCGCTGAGAAAAATTTTTACGCGGACCGGGACGGCCGTAAGGAATTGTAGTGCGGGTGGAGACGTCCGCTAAATAAGTATTGTATTTTTGATTTTAAGTAAAGATAATAAAATCAAACCAACTTTATTTTCTAAATAAATATTATCCTGAGCATCTACTTTATTTGGAGATAGGGGAGGATGTGTGGTTCTAGACCAGAACTTAGTTGCTACGTTTCACCTCATTCCATGACCATTAGCTACCAGTACATCTCCATCACAGCAAACGTTTGCGACGTTTGACATCTTCAACATTATCATTATTGGAAACAGTAGAGAAAGAACGTTTTCGTGTTGGACTGGCCTTATTGGAAATTACAGGAACTCTAAAATCACACAGTAGATAACTGGAAATAGTGCAAGAGTCGGACAACGTCTTCATTCGTGGAAAAATCATTCAGGTACTCCACTCGGTTATACTCGATGTTAGACGCCATAATTAAATACTAATACACACAAAAACAAAATGGAGTATAGGAAAATCTTAAGAACAAATCGACCCAAAAAAAAATAAAAATTTTAAGAACAAATCGACCCACTTGTACGCGGCGGGCAGATTTCCCCCCAGACGGCTGGCTATGTCTACCAGCCATTTTTGCCAGAATTCCGGCAAAAGTCTGGCAACAATGCAACAACCGTTTCCGGCAGAGAATTTTGTCTAGCGGTTATTACCGGTTCTTTTCTGTCGGATTCTTGCCATACAAGATTGGCAGAACCGTTCTGAATCGGTTCTACATTTTAAGCGTCTTAGTTTTATTTTTTCAATAAAAGATACATATGAAAGGCAATAAGTTATTGCCCTTCATATATACTAATCATGGAAAATATTATTGCCAATAACATTGCTTTCTCACTACCAAACATACCCATATTTCAATCTCATTAACCTCGTCTTAAGATTTGTTTTTTGTACGTACATGCGGGATTGACAAATATCAAATGAAGTCGAATAAAAAAAAAGAAAAAAGAATCGTAGAAACACTATATTTAATCGTTCTAATAGTGAATCAATTGTTTATGCTGTAAAATCAATGGTTTATTTTTGTACGGGTGGTACATTAATACATTTAGTCCTAGCTTTCTTGTTTCGTGTAGATTCGATTTGATCCATTTCTCAGTAGAAATCAAACATCGTGTACGTTTTCTCGATTTGGCGCAAACACTGTCAAATAATAATAATTATTATTGTTTGTCTTGCTTGTATTCGATCGAAATACTTCAACCTTGTATTATTGTCTGTAAATTTAACGCATTTTATATTATTATTCAGGTGTACTAAAAGATTGCATTTTTGTGTAGAAATTTTGTATATAAGTTAGAGCACAGTTCATTCATCATGCAAGCATTTTTGAAAACTGGTAAGATTTCTGAAACACCTTTCAACACCGGTACCGATGGACAGCTGATGGAAAAACGCAGTAAAACAAATTCTGTTCCTTGGGTCGAAAAATAGTAAGCAAACAGACAGATTTGTAAAACCATGACGTTTTGTATATTAATTCAAAATAATCTTCCAGTCGACCAAAATGCGTTGACGATGTTGTGGAGCAGGGTGAGGTGGTTGCTGTACTCAGAGAATGTTTAGCGACAGCCGTTGATTTACCGAATTTACTACTGTACGGACCACCTGGTACTGGTAAAACTAGTACTATTCTAGCTGCGGCTCGTCAGCTTTTTGGGGACATGTTTAAAGAGCGTATACTAGAATTAAATGCATCTGATGATCGTGGGATAGCGATCATAAGAAACAAAGTAAAAACTTTCGCTCAACTAACGGCCAGTGGAACAAGAACCGATGGCAAGCCATGTCCACCGTTCAAAATTGTTATTCTTGATGAAGCTGATGCTATGACCCACGCTGCTCAGGCCGCTTTGCGTAGAACTATGGAAAAGGAAACGAAAACAACTCGATTTTGTTTGGTGTGTAATTACGTTTCAAGAATCATCGAACCCATTACATCCCGCTGTACTAAGTTTCGTTTTAAACCTCTTGGTGACGATAAGATAATTGAACGACTACGATATATTTGCGAGCAAGAGAATGTCGATGTCGATGACCAGGCTTATCGCGATATAGTGGACATTTCTGGCGGTGATTTGCGACGAGCAATTACCACACTTCAATCTTGCCATAGGTTAAAGGGGAAGGAAGCAAAAATTGAACACACCGATATTCTGGAAATGTCCGGTGTCGTACCACCACATTATCTAAATGATTTCATCTCAGTCTGTAAAACTGCTAACTATAGCAAACTGGAAGATTACGTAAAGAACTTAACGCACGAAGCGTATAGCGTTGGGCAATTGTTTGAGCAGATGACGGATTTTGTCATTATGCATGACGGACTGAACGATAAGCAGAAGAGTGTTATTTGTGACAAATTAGGAGTAAGTTTTCGATGGATTGAAGATTTCAAATCTATCGGTAAAGTTTTTTTGTTTTGTTCACAGGAGTGCTGTTTCCGTTTACAGGGTGGTGGATCGGAGTATATACAAATTATGGATTTAGGTTGTGTCACTATTCAGGCTCTTCAAAGTAACTGAGCTTCAGGGAATAAATTTCATAATAATAAAACTTTGATATTACTATAAGCGTTTTTTTGGACAACAAAGGTTTTAACCTTAAAGTCATTTTCCTCTTCGGGTCAGATAAACTATATGCTTTATTTTGTTTATTTTACAAGCAAACATTCGAAAATTAGAATCGGTTGCAAATTATCCTTCATAGTTTTATACAATCCAATGGTCGAAATTTATACATATTATAAAACTTCTTTAAAACCTGTTTGGATCCATCTAGTGGCGCAATGATGCCTTTCTCACTAGTGGTAATATGAGTCATTGATGCAAGCTTCATTTCAGAATTCAAATTTGCAAGGCCTCTAACAAGATCTATATTTTATAACAGCCTTTAGCACAATTTCACAAAGTTTCCACTTCCTTTGGATCGTCACCTATCATCATCGGAAAATTTAGATTTGAATTAAATTGAATAGAAACCTTTGAGACTATAGGACCATTCATTTCAGCCTTTGAGTTTGGCCATCTACAAAGACATCATATTAACAAGATATTCAGCTCTCACATTTCCCGAACAAATAATTGGCAACATTCTTTTTTGCGAGCATGTCGCCCTCAGGTGAGTCTGCATCGAATCTCATACATAGAAGTAGGGGAGAGAAATGTCAAATTCGTACGCGCCAAAATAGCAGGGCTGCGCACCCATACAATTGACATGACATGTTGAATGAGACGCCGTACGATGGCGTTGCTGAACTGAAGATTGAGATCGCTCCAAGCTGACAGGGTCTGCCATCTACTAATAAGACTTAGATATTAGAAAGGTTTTAGTGCAATTTTGCGGAATTTCTGCGTTCTTTGCATAGTCTTAATTACGGTTGGAAATTTGTAATATTTTTCACCATTTCACATTTTCAATCATGTTCGAAAAGTCGTAGTTACCATTTAGGAGTTTTTAATCGCTATTTCCGTATTGGCAGAATCGAGAACCGATATAGCCGAAATGAGTGTATTTGCCCATTAAATAATAAGATCTCCGAATTAGATTTTATCAACCAGTTTTGAAAATCCCGCTTCTATGTGCATGGCCACTTATAAAAAATACTCTTATCAAATACAAATTATTGTATTTGCCCTTATCACCCTGTAATTTCAGACCCGGCAGTCGGTTTCTCATGTTGGATCCTGAGCTGTTTCATTTGATACTGTGTGTTAATCTTCTCAGTCATCTTCGCGAAAAGTCATAAAGTCATTGCACATATTTCCATTTTTAAAGTTATTTTTTTTGGTGTAGAACTCGACTTTTTTTCAGTATTTTTACTCGAAAGTTTGACTGATTTTGTGAATATCACTAGAACAACACTTTTTTGTAGGATATGTCGTTTTTGCACTAAACATATTTAAAAACAACCTTTTTTAATCCACCTAGTGGTGTAATGATGCCTTTCTTATATCCTTATATTTCCAAAAATATCACTAGAAGATTCTGTGAAGGTTTTTTTTTCAATCTTGATTAAAATAAGGATTTTTTTTTGGGTATAAAGTAACATAACCTTTTCAATTTGTAAACAGCTATGCCAAGTCGGACCCAGATGAAATTAGACAGCAACCTATGAGACGATAGGAACTTTTATTTGAGCCTGTTTGTGGAAATCATTCAAATCATATCTGAGAAAATTGAGTGAGTCTCTACGCTTTTTTGCATCGTCACTGACGGTGTGAAATTCAGTTGCAACCTATGGGACGAAAGATTTTTTATTTTATGAGTGACATTATTTGACACATACTCACACACCTACACCCACAGACACATATATTGCTCAGCTCGATGAACTTTTTTGAATGATATAGAAAACTTAACCTTCTGGGGGAATTTTCACTAGCCAATTTTTCAAGTAATTGCATAAGCTTTCTATATGAGAAAGACAATAAGGGTACTTTTATAGAAAAGCATCGTTATCATGATCTTGTAATAACACTAACAAGTAAGTACAAATTGAATAAAAGATTTAGAAATTTACATTTTTATCACCCGAAAAATATAAATTTTAATGTGGCAATCCTGCACGTATACGAAATTGAACTATACACGCTTCGAAAGGAGCAAAGCCGCACGTACCGTCGCGTACTAGTTTTGCATCGTCATGTTGAGTGTTATGACGCTCAACGCCATCGGAACCGGAAGTCTGATCTGTATGAAATTGCACAGTACGAGGTCTGTTCAAAAAGTACCCGGAATTCTCATTTTTCTAAAAAAATATTTATTCGTCTACATCTATATGGTCCCCTTCAAAGTAATCCCCCCTAGATATAATACACTTATGCCAGCGTTTTTTCCAGTCTTCGAAACACCCCTAATAGTCACTTTTTGTAATGCTCTGTAGCACTCTCAGCTATTCTGCCTTTATCTCTTCCACGTGGACGATTGTGCTTTTGTTTCGACATCATAACCGTACACCCATGTTTCATCACCAGTTATGACGTTTGTTTTATTGATCAAAATTCAGCAGTTTTGGAACGAATTTTGCTGCCACTCGTTTCATGCCCAAAACATTTGAAAAAATATGATGGCATGAGCCAACTGATATGCCAACTTCATCAGCAACTTCTCTAATAGTGATTCGGCGATCATCCATAATCATTTTTTCCTTTTTTCCCACATTTTCATCGATTATTGACGTGCTGGGTCGACCGGAGCGTTCGTTGTCTTCAACGTCTTCGCGGCCATCTTGGAAACGCTTATACCACTCGTAAACACTTGTTTTTTTCATAGCAGACTCACCGTAGGCTCTCTGTAACATTTTGCACACTTGGTTACACTTTATTTCATTTTTCACGCAAAATTTAATACAAATTCTTTGACTCTTCAATTCTTCCATTGTTTAAACTAACAAAAATCGCCGAGCTCAAAAAAAACATGTCTACACCAGCCGCTACAAGACAGAATGTAAACAATGAATACAGCTGAAAATTTCACCATACATTAGGGACATATGTACCAACACAATAAAAAAAATTTTGACCACCGGACTCTCCAGACGCGCGCAATTAAAAAATTCCGGGAACTTTTTGAACAGGCCTCGTATATTCAAAGACAATGGGAGCTTTAATTTGAATCATGATTCGTGAAAATCGGCTTAACCGTTGCTGAGAAATCGAAGTGAGTTCCATTTTTTGACATTTTCTTCACTATTATCTGTACTTTCGGAAGCGGGAACTGGGGACTAGTAGTCCCAAATTAGTTTTATATATTCACTAACTAACAAGATCTGCCAACTAGATTAATTTAGCAGTAAGTTTTATAAAAATGTGCACCTTGTTTCGCCATCGCTTGTGAAAAAATACTCATGAAATTGAAAATTTTCATTAACCGCACTGTGATGCCGGAACCGAAAGTCGGATCTGGATCAACTTTTGTCGTGAATACGACTTACTTTACTATGGGGTGCCTTTTCAAAATTAGCCATATGGAAGAATGGGCAGAACTTAATCGTGAATATCTCGACTAGTATTTATGGCAGTAACATAATTCTTTCACTATTTGATCAAAAATATGATCAGGAATTTAGGATAATATTTTGAACAGTGTGAGATAACCACAAACAACTCAAGAATTAAGTTTTCTCAAAATTTGAAAACAACGCGGAAAACTCTCTACTTTGTCTGGGTTTTTCGCGCAAGGACGACGATTTTGAGGTAGTCAGGCACATATCTTCAACTGACTGTGTATAAAAGGGGAACCGTGGTCGAAAATCGATCATTTCTTCTTGTGCGTTGGATGGAACCAGACGTCGTGGGAATGATTTAGGCTGTGAACCATTTCGCGGGTAATTTTAACATTTGGTTAAAATCTGACACTCGAGTGGTTAATTTGATGTTGTCAAAAATAACCCTGCTCGAGAGCATGGTTATTTTTGACAGATCGATAGTTATTTCCCAACACTGAAAAAAATCTCGCAATGAAAATTCTAATACTAATTCTTTAGTTGAAATTATTTCCAGTGGAAAATAAACCCAAATAACTTTCCGTCCGTCAAATTTTGAAATGGGCCACAGTTTTAGTCAAATTTAACTACTCGACACCAAATAACCACTCAAGTGTCAGATTTTAACCAAAAGTTAAAATTAACCGTGAAATCGACGACACGACCTGCCACTCGTCTATAAAAACTGTATCGTAAATTTAACTACCCCTCAGTAACTGGTAACGTCAAAACTAGAGTGCCTATAACCAGAGTGACGACATCTCATCCGTAATTTTGGGAACAATTCAAAACATTCCATTAGCTTTACATTGAATTGACAGGTCGTTTGCTCGTTTGGAACTGGGAGCTGTCATTCCAAACGAACAGTTGTCGCCACTCTGATTATAGTCACTCTAGTCAAAACTAAATCGCTTGAAAAAATATTGAAACTGGCAACAAGGGCCAAACATTGTTGATTTCGAATAACAGACCGTAGTTGCCAATGTTGTTCTGTTGAAAAATAAAAATAATCTTGAATAGTACCGAAATTGTGATTGTGCTAACCGAAAAATGACTATCAACAATATTCCAGGTAAGGTATTCATAATATATGCACTAACGACAGCTTTTTAAAATAGTTATTTATTTCCAGGTTACCCGTTCGTAAGTCGAACAAGTACAACCCACCAAGTTCTAGCAAACTAGAACTTCAAAATGTTCCGGAAAGCGAACTGGAAATTCCAGCATCAATCCGAAAGTATTTTTGAACGAAATTTTTTTTGCGCGATCGACATCGAGTCGGATTCGAACCTTTTGATACTCGCCGGAGCGGAAGGATAGGATTAAAAGTGATTTTTTGCAAATCATCCACTCATGAAGTCTATTCGAACTATGCCGGGACGGTCGATCCGGGACTATTCGGGACGTTTCATTTCCTCGTCGGGGATGACTGAGCTGCCGGCGTGTGCATATATTGGAATAACGAATTCGACGTAAAATCCATTTTGTTGCCACCGATATCCCTCGCCGAGTTTTCGCACCGTTGGCACCAAGAAAAACTCGGCGTCCCGGATCGACCGGCCCAGCATAGTGCAAATAGACTTTTATCCTAGAATACCTTTCCAGCTACTTGAATTTTGTGAACGAAGATAGTTTACCCCATTCATCCAACACGTTTATTTTAAATAAATAAAGTGTCTGTAATCAAGCCAACTCCACATTTTATTTCATTTATTAAAACAATTACTTTATATTTTTGAATGCATTAATTGAAAAGATAAAATGAAAATTGGGGCTTGTAGTTTCTTGTAACGCATAGACCATATTTTTACTGTAATGTAATCGATGTTTTTAATTTGGATGTCTATGAGCGATCGCCGTTATGTCAGACGTATCAAAACTTTCCGTATGGAGTACCAAACCAGAAGACAGTGATATAGCTGACGTCTGAAGCATAAATAAACTGATTTTACAGGTAATCGGTCAAATTTTAACGTGATTGTCATTCACTTTCCGGTTCTCTCGATATCAGCAGTGGAATAGGCTATGTTTTCGTGAGTGCTCCCGGAACCAGGATGCTTTCTCGGTGGTTCAGACAAAACAGCGACATCTTCATCACACCAAACCTAACCGTGTCGTCCCTTAACCGACCGAGTCTACAATTTGAATTTTTGGAGATTGTTCGCTGCACCAGAGACGGGAAACCTGAACCCGACCCTCTAGTTTGTTTCACCTGTAGCAAACTTCTGGAGGCAAAATCTTTGTTTATTTATAGGGACCGTGCACGAGGGCGTGGGTTAGCGGCCGGCGACGACAGCGCACGAGGCGGCGAGTGGAAAAAATAATGCTACCATAGCAAAACTTGTAAACTGAGTTTGAAAATACTTTCTAGCGTATTTTCTCTGCGGATTTTTTTTCCGAACCCTATGGAATTATTCGCGTGTGGTGCGAACGATTGTTCAACATCGACTGACTATTAAATTTTGAATCCAATTATTCATTCTGTATCTAAATACGGCCACGTCATTTTCTGTCATTGCAGTAGGATTTGTGTCTAATATTTGTCATATTCACTCAATTTCAAACACTCAAACGATATTCTCAGCACATTAAATGATTTTTTAATCGACTTGACTGGAAACACTGAAAAATATCTTGCTAAAACATTCTAATTCCAGACCTTTAGTAAAAATTGCTTCTGTGTAATTTCTTTACATACTTTCACTCAAAGAAAGTACCCCAATAAAATGATTAAATATTTTTTAAATGAAGTAAGTTTATCTCGAAGTTATTTTTACTTTCGCTGAATTGCAATTATTACACCACTTGCTATTACTTTATTTTCAGAGCAAAATAGACCCAAATAATTTTCCATCCGTCAAACTTTGAAATGGGCCATGGTTTTAAATAAATTTAACTACTCGATAAAAAATAACTGCCCGACTGTCAAATTTCAACTAAAAGTTCAAATAATTCGCAGGCTGCTCATACTCTTAGAATGGAGTAAGAAAATAAATTGTAATCGTAAAAAAGCTAGCAATCTCACGAGTAGCCAGTTTGACGTATATAGAAAATACGAGTCACGAAGCTAACAACAAATAATCATTTTATTGAAACGCTGAACTGATTTGCCTTTCTCATATGGAAAGGTTATACAATCACTTGAAAATCGACTAGTAAAAATTGGCCAAGTGTCATATGCCATTCCACTCAGTTCGTCGAGCTGAGCAATCTATCTTTGTGTGTGTGTTTCTCGAAAATGACTTAATCGATGTTGACCAACTTAGTTTCAAATGAAAGGTTCTACACGGAATTCTTGAATTTCATCCGGATCAGACTTTCGGTTCCGGAATGATAGGGCAAAGCGTGTTAAAAATTGTGTACCGTCACTTGAAGAGTCGAAACGAAAAAAGTAAAAAGTTTTCTAAATTGGCCTCAAAAGTATTCCCGGTTTTCGAATAACGACGGCAGATAATAGTCATACACTCAAAAAAAGATCTCACTTATTTTTACACTTTGTCCGGTATTCCTAATCTTAGGTTCAAATGAATGATCTTATGTTTCTACCGAAAATTAAACATATTTTTTGGTTGCAATTGAAATCATGTTAGTTGATGGCCATACGAACCAACTTCGATTATACGTTCTCGGGTTCTAGTGCCCGAAATACTTACAATAATGGAACTCACTACGTTTTCTCATCCATGTCAGAGAACTGTTCCATTCTGTAGGTTATACTAGTTATTGCACAAATAATCTCTTTGGTTTATTTTAAGAATCGGAGAGAAATGTTTTTAATAGTATACCACAGTATTATATATGAGAATATGATTGATGTGAGAAAAGGATCATTACACCACTATGTTGTATTAAAACAGGTTTTTGACTGTTTTATTCAGCGTGAACATATGGTAACAGTGTAAAGCTAAGACAAGACCTGACATCTGGGGGGGCTGCTTTTGTTCCAAAATGGACCAGTTTCTGATTGGCTGATTTTGATGTTGCTACCTGCACTTTGTGAAAAGAAAAAACTTTTGCAGGGTACGCGAGCAATGATGCCAAGTATAAAGAAAATCAGAAAACAAGTTTATTAAAATGTATAATTTTAGCTCACCAATGAAAATGAAATTTTTCGGAGAATGTTTCACTTTTTTCAATCTCATTGGTAACAGATGTTTATAGTGGCAGCACTGTGTAATTAAAATAGGCATCAAGCCGTTTTTTTCTTTGGTGAATTAAAGTGTAACCAAAAAAGATTTGTTAAATTAGTGTAAACTCGTGTGTGTTTAGTTTTACGAGAAGAATGAACTGTTGTGTTCCACACTGTGGTCGCACTAAGCAT